>NW_004798027.1:259572-261081 GCF_000002075.1 Aplysia californica | reverse complement strand
CCTCTCTTTCTGTTTCTCTCTCTGTCTCTCTCTGTCTCTCTCAACCCCCCTATCTCCCCCTCTCTCTCTGTCTCTCTGTCTCTCCCTCCCCTCTCTCTCTGTCTCTCTCTCTCTCTCTCTCTCTCTCTCTCTCTCTCTCTCTCTCTCTCTCGCCTCGCCTACACCCCTATCGCTCTTTGTTTTTAAACGTTTCGCTTGTGGGTGGTTGGCGGGTGCTCCGGTGTGGTTTGCTTCTTAATTCTTATCAAACATCTATCGTCTTAAATTCCCCTCCTTCTTTTTTGTGTTTGTTACTCTCTTGTAACATCTCTAATCTTCGGCACTTATACTATGACCTTATTGTGTTGCAAGAGCCGTAAAACTCGTACTAAAAGTAACTCTCTCTTCATTGCAGGTGGTTGGTGGGTGCTCTGGTGCGGTTTGCTCCTTCATTTCTATCAAATATCTACCGTCCTTATCTCTCATCCAACCTTCAACGTTTTTTTAAAGTTTATTACTCTCTTCTAACACCACTTATATTCGGCACTTATACGACTTTATTGTGTTGCAACTGACGTTGAACTCTACGAAAATTATTTAAAAGAAATAAACGGAAAAAAACACCGATTGTTCTCAACGATCCTGATCATCGATCCGAGTAGAGTTGGCTGTACCAGTTTAGTTTTGGTAAGAGTTTTACGGCACTTGCAACATATAAGTGCCGAAGAATAGAGGTGTTACAAGAGAGTAACAAACACTAAGAAGAAGGAGGGGAGATAGAGATGATAGGTTTTTTTATAGGAAAGAAGGAGCAAACCACACAAGAGTACCCGCCAACCACCCACTCGGCTGTACCAAAGATCTTATATAACAAGATAGTTCATTCCTCTCTTTGAGTCAATTTAAAAAGGGTCCCCAAAATTCGGTGGCGCCCTTTTCGAAAAAAACGTGGACATTGCGAACAGAGCTTCCCTAATTGTGTGAAAAACAATAAAAGTGAAACTAACAAACTGTGCTATTCCTATTCTTCTTCTGGAGAAACGAAAGCGAACTTCAAAACAAAGACTGCAGCGCCATCTGAAGCAATGCGCGGACTTCCGCGGACACTTTTGTGACCGAGTGAACAATCTTGTTATGTACGATCTTTGGCTGAGCTAACTATCTTGTTATGTATGATCTTTGGCTGAACGAAACAGCCAGGGTGTTTTGTCAACGTGATAGGTGCAGTCTCCTCACCGTGACCATCTTGGTCTTTCTTTCTGTACAACTAGACAATTAGGCATACACAAAAAAGAAAAAGATTTTAACCCAAACTGACCGTGTAACGACCGACAACATTTACATAATATAGTAAGAGAACAAAAAAGTATCTTTCCAATTCTCCAGATTACTACTAGATCTGGCTAGAGTTTAGTCCGTACAAAGCTACTTGCCAATCTGGGCACCCAGCTTGTAAAACACAATTTGGATGTTACAGCTAGATATTACCAATTATAAATAGATTATAACCAAAACTGAAAGTGTAACGAC
>NW_004798027.1:252072-254572 GCF_000002075.1 Aplysia californica | reverse complement strand
TCGTGGCGGCTAGGAAATACTGTAGGCTAAGGCTTTATGCCATTGAACAAAATAAGTAGCAGCAGTAGTAGTAGCAGTAGTAACAGTAGTTGCAGGAGTAGTAGTAGTAGTAGTAGTAGTAGTAGTAGTAGTAGTAGTAGCAGTAGTAGTAGTAGTAGTAGTAGTAGTAGTAGTAGTAGTAGTAGTAGTAGTAGTGGTCATCATCATCCGGTGCCTTGCCGACTGGCGTGGGCGATCATGGACTTCCACTTCCATCTGTCTTTCGATGCAGCAATGGTGTTTGTTGTTCTTGCTGCTCCCAGCCATGTTGTCATCTTGTCCTGTATCTTTTCCCTCTGTCTGCCTCTGCCTCTCTTTCCATCAAACTTTCCTGTTGTTACAATATTCTCTAATGCTTCTTTCCGCATTGTGTGTCCGAAGAAATTTGCCTTCTTTGTTTTCTTATATTCGTGATAAGTTGTTTTCTATAATTTGCTTCAACCAGGACTTCTTCTTTTGTTTTTCTAGCTGTCCATGGGATACGTAGCATACGTCTTATGAACCACCACTCTGTCGCTACAATTGTTCTTTCCAGCTGTTTATTGATTGTCCACGCTTCGCACCCGTATAATAGGATGGGCTCGATGTAACTTTTCAGTACTCTTTTCCTCGTTTCCAGTGACAGGTTGATGTTTGTTAGTATCTGTTTCATCTTGTGGAAGGTTGTTTTTGCTTGGCAAATCCGGCTTTTAATTTCGGTGTGACATCTACCCTCTGATGATATAATGGTCCCCAAATATTTAGTAGTAGTAGTAGTAGTAGTAGTAGTAGTAGTAGTAGTAGTAGTAGTAGTAGTTTGTTTAGGATCCGCTGGTTTCTTGTAGAGCTCGAACCCTTTTTAAGAATGGATTGTGTTATATTTTGGACATAATTAATTTGTTTTTTCATCCCAAATATCTCAGAGAGTTGCAAACAAAGTACTTTGTAATCCGTAAAGATGTCTACTTGAAGGACACTATGGCGAAAATAAAGATACGACATTACGTTCCAACACTTGCGTGATGTAGTCCTCTAAACCAAGCCATCCGTTGATTCTCACGAGTGGGGGTTAGTTTATTTCAAACAGACCAACCCACATCTTGACAGTTTCGTGGAACAACATCCCAGCAGACAGATCCGGGCTGAGAGGGATACAACATCCCTGCAGACAGACCCGGGCTGAGAGGGATACAACATCCCAGCAGACAGACCCGGTCAGAGAGGGATACAGCATCCCATCAGACAGACCCGGTCAGAGAGGAATACAACATCCCAGCAGACAGACACGATCAGAGAAGGATACAACATCTCAGCAGACAGACGAAAAAAGTACTCAATAAAAAGTGTCAGCGCACGTGACCCTCCATCTTTCACAGTCGCGAGCTGCCGTTGCACGTTCTGCCATATCCAGGCCAGTCCATGTTCTTATGCTGTCCATCCATGTTATTCTTTGCCTTCCTCTAGCTCTCCTGTCCCACATCTTTCCTTCAAGCACCGCTTTCACAATGGTCTCTTGTCGTTTTAAATGGCAATAGTATAACTTTCTCAGGATGTTCTCAGGATGAGCTACGTAAACTTCTCTCGCAGGCCGGATATAGTTGTTAGGCGGGCCGGATGCTGCCTGCGGGCTGGGGTTCCATTCCTGACGTGAGTTAGAGGATACCTTAAGAGTGTCCTGGGGCGTTGACAGAAAAACCTGCCGTTCTTTGGTCGCTTTTAAGCACAAAGTGGCTATCGTGAAAAATGCTGTTTTGAGAAAATCGAATTTAAAGTTTTTTTACCCTTGTTCAGTTTCTTTAAAAGACAAGGAGATTTTTCTTTATAACCAACCAAATATAAACACTAATGAAACCAAACTTCTCCTACAGGTAGGGTAATGCCCACTTTTGGTGTAGGTCAAGATTTCTGGAAACACCTGAAACGTGGGTTAGCACGCTTGTCCTTAAAAGCGACTTTTTGTGGGTAGAAGAGTCGTCTAGACTTGTCGTGGAGAAATCGAGGCCAAAGTTCTTCTTGTAGGTCTACTCAATTTGTTGTGGGGTGGGGAGGAGGAGGAGGGTACTTTTGTTGCTGTTGTTTTATTGATTTGGGTACTTTTTATTGTCGTTTTCGTTTGTTTAATTTTGGGAGGAAAAGGGGGGGGGGTTCTTTTGTTGCCGTTGTTTTTTTATTTAGTTTTTATTGGGGGGGGGGGGGGGGTCCTAGTTTGGCTTTATTTATTTTTATTTTTTTTAATTTTATAAAAAATTTATTTCATTTGTTTTGGGGGGGGGGATTCCTAGTCATTTTGACTTTCCAAGAAGAGCCAAACATCGACTTTTTTCACCCATGGTCTCTTTTTTTCCGGACATTCAGAAACTTTTTTAATTAAATCCAACACACTTGCCCTTGTAGGGGAAACCGCGCTTTGACCCCCCCTACCCAACCTACCCCAGGGAACAATTTAGACAATCCCGGCCCCCCCAAGCCCTGGGCCCTTTCC
>NW_004798027.1:248501-251972 GCF_000002075.1 Aplysia californica | reverse complement strand
ATCTACAAGATATTCTTCTCTGTCACTTTTGATGCAATCCTCTGTTATAATTCAAGACTCACGCACAATACTATAACTTGTTTGAAAGCGTGATATTTGACCAGATCACCCCTATCCGTAAGTCATGTTTTACTATCGTATCCATTCGACGTGGGGAACTCTGTGCCACCACTTTTAAAAAGAGGAAATTTACTCGTTAATCCGATCAGTACACTTTGCATAGCAGTCTGTCAAAATGATATTTTCAGAAATTTCAAAGAGATCTTCGTACTAGAAATATTCTACAAAGTGAAGAATACAACCTCGGGGGTACAAAAAGACCCCAGACGTACAGATAGGGTTAAAAAGTGCGACTACGTGGCATTAATTTGTGCAACATTCTCCTTCTTCTTTGTGAAAAGCTGGAAGAACGGGTCACATAACAGCTATAGAATAGTAATTGTTCTTTCTACTTGTGTGAAGATATTGGGTGTCAAGCAATACCACCAACGTACAGATTAAACAGAGATTAAGCGACACAAGAGGAGAAAGCGAGGTCATAAAACGAAATAGATGCTAGATCCGATTGGAAGTCTAGATTTTGTGTAGATTCAAACTTGTATCACGGCGAGGTGGAATCAGGCGCTTGTCAAGTTTTCAGCAAGTGGAATTATAAGTGTCGTCCTAAGTAAATTTTGTTTATTTGCTTTGCTTCCAATGAACAAAACACATATCTATCATCAACAGAAGTCGAGACATTTGCGATTGTAGGAGATGGGGATCGCCTTGTTTTTGAGGTAAAAATAACGAGAAAATGGCCGCCAAACTTTTGTGATGTCCACAGGTTTAGAGTTCTAGGAAACTGAAAACTTACATTGTTTGTTGCTTTAATCAACGTTTGTAAAAATGAAACACACATACAGAAAAAAAATCGGAATTCACCCAGAACTGTTTTTTAAAATGGACATAAAAGATATTCAGTCAAAGCACAACAATCGATACAAATTGTCCAAACGAGCCTGAAAATGCCAGTTTCTTCTGTTACATTATTGTGGCGAGCGCCTAACGTTGTTTTTTTTTGTTCTAAGAGAAGCTGTGACTTTAAGGATCCATTGATTGTGTGTACAACTATAAGGCTATGTGAAACGATCTTCTCTATGGAGGTGGGGGGGGGGGGGGGGGGGGGGGTTGAATTTGAATTGTGGGCACATATTGTTGCTGAACAAGGTGAAAATGTCCACAGACAGAGCAATGGTGTATAGATTTGATCAAAAGAGTGCACACATTATGCTGCAACAATCTTCAGCTACTTCTCAATAAAGACCCTCTTGAAGATTGAGACATATTTTCTACAGATCCTTTTTAAAAAAATGTGTCACGACGTGATGGAATCAGGCGCTCGTCAATTGTTGGGCATATAGAGTTATTTGCATCATTTTAAAGACCGTTCATTTGCATTCCTTTTGGTGAAAAAATATCCATCTTTGTTGAATAGATGTTGAAATATTTGCGATTGAAGGAGATCATGGTCGCCTGGTTTCAGAGGTAAAATTAATTAGAAATGGCGGCCAAAGTTTAGTCTTTTCCATAGCTTGAGAGTCCTTGAAAAACTTCTTTTTGTGCGTTTAATCCCTGTTTGTCAGAAAAATCCACACAGAGATGGGTTTTAAAATGAATATCAAAGGTGTTGAGACAAAGACAAAAGTATGAAAAAAATAGCCTGACGGCCAGAAAAGTGCCAATTCCTTTGATTTCATTTATTTTGACGAGCGCCTGATTTCATCACGATGCCTCACATATCAGATCCCTCCTAAAAACACATTCTGGTGTAGAGAAACGCTTGTGCGAGTCCCAAACCTGCTGAATGTTGGTCGAGTCATTTATCAACCATGACTAACTGGGGCTGTCAGGGATACGTTGGAAGAGAAAGAAGATGTTCGAAAAAACACTTCGCTCTCAATTGGTCACTTTTAAGGACAAGCGGGCAAACCCAGATTTTGGGAGTTTCCTGAAATCTTGACTTACACCAAAAGTAGGCATTGCCCTACCTATAGGAGAAGTTTAGTTTAATTGGTGTGTATGTTTGTTTGGTTATAGAGAAAACTCTCCATGTCTTTTAAAGAAACTGAACAAGGTCCAAAAACTTAACCTTCGATTTTCTAAAAAAAAAAAAAAAAAAAAATAAAACTTTTCGGGATAGCCCCCTTGTGCTTAAAAGCGACCAATTGGAATCCAGTCTGAGTCTTTTGAATGCAAAGCGACAAGCCTGACGTTCGCTCTGGTATAAACGTTCACCTAGAAATATGACGCTTTCGAAGGAGATTTTTCTATTCCATGCACTCAATGACCTGTGGGAAGGGTTTTGTAGCACGGCAGGTTACAAACGATGAATGTTTTCTCCATGGTAGGTGGTACTACACGTCCATAAACACCATTTAGTTAAGTAGAACGGAGGACTCTCTTCTCATCATCATCGACGGTCTTCTCAGGAGCAAACATTGGCCGTAGTTTTCCATGTCTATGTTTCATTCGAGGGCGCCATGAACAAGTAAATGTGAGATTCGTCGTGGTGAAATCAGGCGCCTGTCAAAATAAGGAAATAGAAGAGATAGGCAGTTTTCCTCCTGTTTGACCATTTAATTTTAATGGAATTTTTGTGTTGTTGGTTGTTTTTTTTACATAACTCCTTTTAAGTCCATCTAAAAACATATTTCCAAGCGAATTTTACTGAAAACTTTGACTAAATGCACAAGACATGTAAGTTTTTAGCTTTCAAGGACTCTCAAATTATAAAAGTAACCCACCCTTGACGTCCATTTTCTCCCCAATTCTACCTCTGAAACCCAGCTGCCCCCACCTCCTTCAACTGCAAATATCTCGATTTCTATTCAAGATAAATGGGTATTTTTCTCATCAAAAGCAAGGCAAATGCGTGAGCTTTTCAATACTATCAATAACTCCACATTCCCCAAAATGGACGAGCGCCTGATTCCACCGCGTCATGAACGAGTAATCAATTATGTGTCTAGTTGTCTAGTTGTTCAGGCTATTCAGGACTTTTGTACTTTAGCGTCTTCGGCTGGTCTTCCATTAGATTTGTCCTGCTATACTCAAGTTGTTCCAGCCCTTCCATCTGTCTACATTCCCAATAGATCTCATCTGTCGCCCACTTATTGTTGTCTCCATCTGTTCATGTTGGTCACTTGGAAACAAAAAACCCCCAAGAAAATTGTTTTTCTTCAACAGCGGCGCTGGCGAAACCTCTTTATAGTTTTTGTTTGAAATAACGACCCTTGCTTTGTAAGGGGTGGCGTTTACAAAAAAGTGAAGGTAAAACTCTGCTCTTAAGGATAGGTCACTCGTTTCGTTGAGAATAATTAACAGATAATGTCCTCTTGAGCACTGATGACCATAAAGAAGTATGTGAGGCATCGTGGTGAAACCAGGCGCTCGTCAAAATAATGAAATCAAAGAAATCAGCATTAAATTGGG
>NW_004798027.1:247195-248401 GCF_000002075.1 Aplysia californica | reverse complement strand
GGGGAGGCTCAACACCTTCACTGAAAAACATTGGTTAAAGACCCAAAAGTTACCAATCTTTGGCAGCCATTTTCTCGCTCATTTTGCCTCAGAATCCAGGCGCCCTGACCTCCTTCAATTGCAAATATTTCACTTTCTATTTAATATAAATGGATATTTTTTCACCTAAAAAAAAGAAAATGCGCAGGGTTTAGAATGCTACCAATAACCCCCTTTGCCCAAAAATTCACGAGCGCCTGATTTCATGGCGTTTGTTAAACAATGTCCTCTTGAGTATTGAGGAGTGCACCAAAATCGGTGCGCGTAAAACGTGAGACTTCCGGTGGTGAAACCCTTACATAAAGCTATCGTTATCCATCGTAGTTGTAGAAGTTTACACCCATTGACACAGCTTAGACCATATAGGAGGGGGGGGGGGCTTCTTTAACCCTGCCTGGAATGGCAGGGCGGACCCGGTCAGAGAAGGATGTTACACTTTGTGCTGTTGAAGCTAGAGAAGTGAGTAGAGTACTAGCCTGATTCCCTGTAAGGACTTCTCGGTTGACATCCACCCCTTGGCGCTCATATGACCTTATGCAGTTGCGAGCGCTGTAAAACCTCTACTAAAACTTTTTTTTTAAAAGAAGGATACAACATCCCAGGAGACAGACGAACAAAGTACTCTATTCAAACTTCCCCCACCGCGTGAACCGAACTGACGTCAGTCCCAGGTGAAAGTGAGGTGCCTTACAGTCACACTGCAGGTCAAAGTGGAAGAGAATCTGGGTTGATGACGCATGCTGACACATTTTCCGGGTCGAAATGTACGTGATTATTGGGTCATGACCGCTGTGATCTACATTGACTCTGCCTCGATCACTGCACTCAAACTCAACACGTTCTTAACCTATCCGTACGCCCTGTACCCACGTGGTTGTATTCTTCACATTTTAGATTACTTCTATCACGAAGATCTCTTTGAAACTTTCAGTATTTCTCAAAAAATCATTTTGACAGACTGCTATGCAAAGCGTACAGATTGGATTAATGAGTAAATTTCCTCTTTGGAAAGTGGTGGCACAGAGTTCCCCATGTCCTATGGATGAGGTAGTAAAACACGATGTACGGATAGGGTTAAACCCGATTTCATCTTAATTACAGCAATGTTCACACTTTGATGTTTTCTGTGAAGCTCACCTAAAGGGCGTCGACAAATCTCCAACTCAG
>NW_004798027.1:238305-243029 GCF_000002075.1 Aplysia californica | reverse complement strand
GGTGAATCGGCTTCGTCCCCACCATCAACAGAAATTTGACTAAGAACAAAGAGATGGAAAACAAAGGCATCTCTTCTCCTTTGAATGGTTTTCAAAATGCCGTGGCTCACCGTGAGTATAGAAATATCATCACTGTGTAATTCTTATTGCTAACTATTTGGTGGTAAAGAACTGGAAGCAACCTAAGCCCCACCCAAATTTTGGTCCACCCACCGCCACTGAAACTCTCAACGATCTACAGCTTGGATGGATTCTGTTGTAAAAACGCAAAGTTACAAAAACACGAATAGACACGGACAAACAAACACGAATAAACACGGACAAACACAGACAGACACGGACAAACACGAACAGACACGGACAGACACGGACAAACACGGACAAACACGGACAAACACGAACAGACACGGACAAACACGGACAGACACGGACAAACACGGACAAACACGGACAAACACGGACAAACACGAACAGACACGCCTATTTATTTTTCGATCTTGGGAGACGGAGGAGCTTCTGCAAGTGCAGGAACAATATAGGGCAGCGGACAAAGCCGGAGACAAAGCTGCAAAACAAGGAAAGTGTTGGGTTGGAACTCACAGGGTAAAAAAAATCAAGGGGAAGACCACGTGAAACCCGGAGAAGAGTCATGGGAATGGATGTACAGAAAAGTGGGAAGATGTGGAGTGACATCAAGCGACTAGCCCAGGACAGGGAAAGGTGGAAAGTGTTTGTTCGTGGCCTATATCCTGATCCAGGATGAGAAAACAAAGATGATGAGTCAAATGGCGCGCTCCACAGGGGACCGGAAATACGCTAGAGTACACGACCTAGGGTATAGTATACTACAAATCTATGGGACCGGGAGATCTAGAAGTAGCACAGCTGCTGGGAGGCGAGAGTCCATTTGTCACCCACAGCCTCTCCGGAAGCGACGTATTATCCTGACGTCAGAAACAGATTTGATGGGACATAGATCTAAACCTCAGACGTCGCGCGTGGCTTTGTGAAATGATATAACCCCCTTCCCCCCATCCCCACAATCTGGCTGAGGAATATAGGACAATGCTCTATCTCGTGGCTATTGTGCCCGGGATTATTGTTACGAGTTCAAAATCCCGGTGAATGCAAGTAGTTCAGTAACCCCGGAAAATAAACTGTGTCACGACGTGGTGGAATCAAGCACTCGTCAATTTTTGGACATATGGAGTCCTTGGTTCCCTCTTAAAGCTTTTCTTTTGTCTTGTTTTCAATTTTTAAAAACTCATATCTATCTTGAGTAGAAGTCGAGATTTGCGATTGAAAGAGGTGGGGGTCGCCTGATTTCAGAGATAAAATTAGTGAGAAAATGGTGGCCAAAGACTTCCAAAGCTTGAGAGTCCTTAGAAAATGTTAATTTCCTTTTTTTGGGGAGTGCCTTTAATCAATGTTTACCAGTTAATTCAACACAGGACGGTGTTTTTACAGGGACATAAAACTGTTGAGCCAAAAAAAACAACAACAGAAATTGGATAGAAAAATGTCGAACAGGCAGAAAAGAAGGCTGATTTCTTTGATTCAATTATTTTGACGAGCACCTGATTTCCCCACAATGCCTCACAAATCAGTATCTCAGTGACTCGGGCACCTAATGTGAGTATACCATCAATTTATTGAGAAGCACATGTACCGTACGGATTAAAGGAGATGTGAGATCTGGGTCTTCTAAGAAGCTGAATGGGCGTGCTTTGTTAATTAAAAGAAAACCAGAAACAGCAACAGTAATGTGGTTCATAAGAAGAAGGCTGAAAATCAGTGACAGAGAAGACAAATTAAGAAGCGCTCGAAATAGCAAATTAAAAAGATCTCTCATCGAGATAAGAAAGAGGCGACAGATGAAAGGTTTGGGGCGAGTATACAGAAACATGGGGTGGAGACAAAAAGTAAGATAATAATAATAATAATAATAATAATAATAATAATAATAATAATAATAATAATAATAATATTAATAATAATAATAATAATAATAAATAGCATTTGTATAGCCCATAATCCCGCTTCACAGCAAGCTCTATGCACTTTACACTATATTATTACCCCAGCATACCATAGAACACTCAGAAACATTCTCAAGTTCCCGGGAAGCATACAGTGTAAGCAGCTGATTAAGCATTCAAACACTGACATACAGACACGATCTTTTACTGTCTATGGCCAGGTACCCATTCCCACCTGGGTGAAGTGAGGTATATTCATGCAAAGTGCTTTTCCCAAATACACAACTGACGGGATTCAAACCCAAGACCTTCGGTTGCGAGTCTGAGAGTTTAATCACTAGGCCACAAACAAAAAAGTAAGATAGGACCAATACTGAAAACCAGAAACTTCTCAATGACTGCCAAAATGAAATTTCTGAATTGCTATGTACGGTCAACTTTTCTATATGGCTGTGAGTGCTGGACAATCACTAAACACAGTGAAAATAAAACAGAAGCAACAGAAATGTGATTTCTTAGGAGACTGCTAGGAATATCGTGGAAGGAAAAGAAATCAAATCAGATAGTGCTTGATGAAGCCCACGTGGGACGCTCCCAGTTAAAAACAATCAGGAAACGATAAATGCAGTTCTTGGGACACCTGATTAGACATAAATGTCTTGAACATCTAGCTTCGCTGGCAAAATTGAAGGCAAACGAGGCAGGGGTAGGCCCAGAGCAACCTACTTGGGAAACCAAAACAAATGGGTAACGCGGAAAGATCAGGGAAATGTAGCCTTTTTTAAGAGCATCCGAGCAAAGGAAGGAACAGAGAACCATGATCACCGATGTCTGTCGCAGATCCTGCACTGGGTGATGATGAGACACTAGATTGCTACAAAATGGCCTGAACACCGAGACAACTCAAAAGGCATTCAACAACAGTTTGTCATCCATTCTTACTTATTTACTTGGTTGGAGAATAGGCATCATTGCAGGCGGCATAATGCCATAGCTGCTCCTCCCTCCTCTCCAGGATCCATGAAAGAGTCTGCCTGCTGATCGTGCCAATTATCAGCTGGTTGGATATTCTTCTGGCTTTTCCACGCAGGTTGCTGTCTCTCCCCAACCCTCCAGAGACACCAGCTTCCCTTAGTTTTCCATACGTGACAAGTGGTTAGCTAGAGAGCGACAACTAAACGCCTTAGGCCAATATTTATAGTAACAGCCATCTTGTTTGACGTCATTGATGGATTCCCACTTTGTCAGTCATGGTGGTAACGCAACCTTTCCCACCTGGGTGAAGTGAGGAAAATTCATGTAAAGTGCCTTTCCCGAGGACACAACGTCGGGCCTGAGGCTCGAACCCATGAACCTGCAACCTCCCGAACACGAGTCCGGTACCTTAACCACTAGGCCACCGACAACCTCTCGAATACGAGGCCGGTAGCCTAACCACTAAACTACCGAGAGCCTCACGATTACGAGTCCAGTAGTCTAACCACTAGACCGCCGACGTCCCCACATACTTACAATACATTCATAGAGTTATAGATGTAGAGTCACTTCCAATGGTCCTGTCTTTTGTGTCTTGGCACCATAGCTATTGCATTCTACACACACAACAAACCCTGCTGAAAAAAATAAAATGTAGAAAAATACAATACTATGGCTACTTAAAACGACACGAGACCGTTGTGAAAGAGGTGCTTGAAGGAAAGATGTAGGGCAGGAGAGCCAGGGAAAAGTAAAGAATAATATGGATGGACAACATATGAACATGGACTGGCCTGGATATGACAGAATGTACAACGGCAGCTCGCGACCGTGAAAGATAGAGGGTCATTACACATCAACCTCTGAGTCAGAGATGACACCTCCAGGTATCCAGGGGTAGATTGCTGCACCAGTCATGTGACCTACATTATATGAGTTTTGCGTGGGTGGGAAGGGGGGAAGGGATGAGGGGAGGAGGGGGTGGAAAGGAAATCAGCTTGACGATGACTCTGGTGGGTGGGTGGGGTGGCGTTCTCGAGGGGTTAAATGAAGTATGTCGTGAACGACGTGACCAAGAGCAGGAAACTACTTTGTCAGGCAGCGTGGTGAAATCAGGCGCTCGTCAAACAATGAAATTCAAAGAAAACGACATTTTGTTGGACGTTAGGTAATTTTGTTCCATTTTTTTTTAATTCAGCACCTTTTATGTCCTTTTGAAAACACATTTCTGAGTAGATGTTACCAAAAAACATTCTTTAAAGGCACGAAAAAAGTAAATTTCCACTTTCCAAGGACTCTCAAGCTTTGGAAGTCACCAAACTTTGATGGCCATTTTCTCGCTAGTTTTACCTGTCACACAAGGAAACCCCACCACCTTCAATAGCAAATATCTCAGCATCAATTCAAGACAGAGGTGTATATTTTTGGCAAAATGCAAGACAAATGAACATTTTAAAAGGTGGTATTAATAACTCTATGTGCCCAAAAAAACTGACGAGCGCCAGACTCCACCTTGCCGTGACACGTTTTAATGTGTCACGCAGGAGAAGCCGAGAGAGCCTACCGTAATGGTAATTAATTCTTTTAGAATGTGCAAAGGCAGCTGGCGACCGTGAAAGACGGAGGGTGATTACACGTCAACCTCTGAGTCAGAGATGACACCTCCAGGTCTCCAGGTATCCAGGTATACTTTTATTTTCACTTTTCCCATTCTGTGTTGTCGTTGTGCTTTGGAGGTGTGTGTGTGTGTGTGTGTGTGTGTGTGTGTGT
>NW_004798027.1:235117-237189 GCF_000002075.1 Aplysia californica | reverse complement strand
GTGTGTGCGCCGCTCCACCGTCTATCCCTTCCTTCCCCCACTCTTTTTGTTTATCTCCCCACCCTTTCTCTCCCTCTCGATCTCTCTCTCCCTCTCTCTCCCTCTCTCTGTCTCTCTTTGACTGTGTATGTATGTGTGTTCTGCTCCACCTTCGATCCCTCCTCCCCCACACACTCTTTGTCCACGTCCTCTTGCCCGATATTTTCATCATCAACAGTTCAAAAACTTTGTATATTTCAGAATCTTCCCCCCAGGACAGTGCTACTGACTGAAGTGTCTTTATGCCATTCCCAAAGGGGGGACATTAATGTGTTCTAATGCACAGTTGTCATCAATGTCAATGCTCATAACTGTGCCTGAACTGCAACAGGGAATTGCTGCTTTTTCTTTCCGAATACTTACTATCGTCATTTTTCCTCTACTTCTTTTCTCTTTTGACCCGCTATTTCCGGGGTTCTTAGATGGTCGAAGCAGACTCTGTGCTGTTGAAGCTAGAGAGGTGAGCAAAGTAAGCCTGATTCCCTGTATGTAAGGACTTCTCTGTTGACACCCACCCCTTGGCGCTCATATGACCTTATGCAGTTGCGAGTACCGTAAAACCTCTACTAAAATAAACAAAACATATTTCAGAATCGTCCACCTCCACCTCATTCTCTTCCTCCTCCTCTCCTCCCCTTCTCCTCCTCCTCCTCCTCCTCCTCCTCCTCCTCCTCCTCCTCCTCCTCCTCCTCCTAATCGGTTTCTTATTTGTCTTCCCTGTCGTTTGTCACGCCCTCTGTGCCCGTCTGCTCCCCAATCGTCGTGTTTCCTTTCACACCTTATGTCGCCACTTCTATAGTCAGGTCGCCAGTACTGCATCACTCTTCTTCTTGCCATCATATGTGAGGCATTGTGCTGAACTCAGGCGCTCGTCAGAATAAAGAAATCGACGATATCGGCATTTTTCAGTCGGTTTGGCAATTTTAGTTGAATTTTGTGGCCATTTTTTTTTAGCTCAAAAGGTTTTATGTCTATTTAAAAAATTAAAGCCCAACCCATTAATGTGTGGATTCTACTTACACCCTTTTATTCACCATGCAGTACCAAATCTGCGGCAGATATCATCGATCATGGTTCTCCATTCATTCCTTTGCTCGGATATTCTTAAAAAAGCTACGTTTCCCCAATTTTTCCCGTTAATTAAAAGCACAAAAACGTAAATTGTCCGGTTCCAAAGAGCCTCAAGCTAAGAAAGTCACCAAACGTTGGCAGCCATTTTCTCGGTGACCCCCACCTCCTTCAATTACGATAAATTAGCAGCTCGACTTCTGTTCAAGACAGATAAGGATTTTTTTCTCTATAGATAGAAAAATGAGCAGGTTTTACAATGATACCAATAGCTCCACATGTCCTAAAACTGACAAGCGTCAGACTCCTTCAAAGCTTGACACGACGCGGTGGAATCAGGCGTTCGTACATTTTGGGACATGTGGGGTTATTGGAACCAGTATCATTTTAAATCTTGTTCATTTACTTGCTTTCGGGGGAAAAAATACTCGTCTATCTTGAATAGAAGTCGAGATTTGAGATGGAAAGAGGTGGGGGGTCGCCTGATTTCAGAGGTAAAATTGACGAGAAAATAGCCACCAAAGTTTGGCGACTTCCAAAGCTTGAGAGTATTTAGAAACTGCAAATTTATGTTTTTTGTGCCATAAATCAACCTTTTTTTCAGTGAAACCACTAAGAAATGTGTTTTTAAGTGGACTCAAAGGAGTCAGTCAAAAAACAAAAATTCGATAAAAGTTGCCAAATGGACAGAAAAATGACAGGGGGGAGGGGGGGTTCTTTGGTGAGGTAAATACTCAACTTGTTCGCATACAGAGAAAGCATACAATTTAGTGGTCGTCATTCAACTATTGACTCCAGAATTTTTCTTCTCATTAAATACTGTTAGTTGAACTTTAAATTGTTCATTTAGATTTGTTCATCGTCTGTTGCCTTCGAGCATCATGTGGAGATGCTGTGTTCTATAACAGGCCAACTCTGCAGCTCCTGTAACTGAGATGTACAGTCAAATCTCGTCGTAACCCCCC
>NW_004798027.1:233799-235011 GCF_000002075.1 Aplysia californica | reverse complement strand
CCCCCCCACCGGTTAGATCGCCAGCCCTGCTTACCGCCAGGTTTTGCCAATGTACGAAAAGGAATGCCAATATAAGTAGAACATTAGCGTGTTCAAACCGCCATCCACAAAAATCGTCTGAATTGTACGGTCCTGATCAAACTAATTGAATTTTTTATCTCTAGGGTGTAGGCCACGAACAAACACGTTCCACCTTTTTCTATCCTGGGTTAGGCGATTGATGTTATTCCATCTCTTTCCACTTTTCTTTGCATCAATTTCTATAATTTTTCTCCAGGTTCCACGCGGTCTTCTTCTTGATTTTTTACCATGTGGATTCCAACCCAAAAATCTCTTTGATAAGTCTACGTGAAAGGTTATGGGTCTGCTGTTTTATGACAGAAAAACGTATATGCTTCAAAAATGAAACCCCACGCACACACTGGCCATTGTATACCTACATCTTCGCTATTCCTCACCACACACACACACACACACACACACACACACACACACACACACACACACACACACACACACACACACAAACGAGTACTGAGCCCTAAAACATCTGCATATGTCCATAATTCTTAGTGGCCATAGTCACCCACTGACATCAAAATGTCAATTATCGGTCCTTTGTAAACGACGCATTTCCAAAAAATGCAAGAACAGACAGATACAGAAATTCATTTGTACCAATCGCAGTGAGGTTACTGAATACACGGTGTTACAAATGAAACAGCAGGGGGCTCTCGTGGCCTAGAGGTTAAGGTGTTGGCCTCTCATTCAAAGGTCCCGGGTTCGAATCCGGGTAGCGACCGAAAAGTTTTCTTCTCTAGATGTGTGTTCTTTCACCTCATTTCCTGCTCTCTAGCAATGTTATGTCGTCTGCTTTCGTCTCCTCTGTCTGCCCCCACCCCGTCACCTCCTTTGCCCCTTCCTCTGGGCTCCTGATTCTTTCTGCAGTCTTTCTACTGTTACTCCTTCGTTTCTTCCTACTGCTGTCTTTCAGCCACACCCCTGATCTTCTGGTAGAAAAGATTTACACCTAGCCTTCTCGGACAAGGGCGAAAAATCTCGGAGGGCCCGTGTGCAAGTCGCGCACGTTAAAGATCCCTTGGTGGTCTAAAATCGATAAGAGTAGGCTTCAGCCGCCACCCGGGCAAAATTCAAAATTAACTACCAACTGAAAATATTAGGTGTGTCCCGCGCGCTCATATGACCTTATTA
>NW_004798027.1:232538-233699 GCF_000002075.1 Aplysia californica | reverse complement strand
GGGGGGGTCGTGGGATGTTTTAAGAAGCGGGTTGTCATGTATTTACTAACGTCCTATCTTGTTGTGAGTGTATGCGTGAGTGCACCTAACCTTTGTAACGTCTACTGCCATTGTTAAAGACCAAGACAAATTTCTCCCTTCGAGAAAAATAAAGATTGTCATTGAAATTGTCATTGTCATATTACTGAAGAGTATAAATAGAATTAAGATAGTCTGAAGAAATAATTTATACCGTACCAGTGACATGAAGCTGTCCCCTGCAGATCAAGTCTAGAATCCGATACAACGGTGTACTTAACCGTATCCCTACGTCCTGTTTTACAATCATATCCATAAGAAGTGGGGAACTCTGTAACCCTATCCGTACATAGTGTTTTACTATCGTATCCATACGACGTGAGGAACTCTGTGCCACCACTTTCCAAAGATAATATTTATTTACTCGTTAATCCGATCCGTACGCTTTGCAAAGCACTCTTTCAAAATGGTTTTTTTTTTCAGAAATACTGAAAGTTTCAAAGAGATCTTCGTACTAGAAGCATTTTAAAGTGTGAAGAATACAACCCCGGGCGTACGGATAGGGTTGAGATTGTCTGAAGAAAAAACTGATACTGTACCAGTGACGTGACGCTGTATCGTGCAGATGAAGTCTAGAATCAGATACAACGGTGTACTTAATGTACACATGCACTGAGCATAGCACACTTCCAGGTGATAAGCAAACCTTCAAGTAGTAGCGCTTCTCAATTTATCTCGTCGAAAGTAAGGCAAATATCGTAGGCGGAATACGTTACACAAGTCACACAGAAGGCGATGACAGCAGCTAAAACAGACGTTTTTAGCGCCTGAAATACGTGTGAAATATTGCTTCATTTCATTGTACGACGTGCGTTTTGCTAAAGCATCTCCCATTGTGGTAGAAATTACGATTCTCCTGCAGAAAGCTTATGCGTCATTCGCACATTGAACGGGAAAAAAATCAAGAACACCATACATTGCTTTCCTCACCTAAATTTAGAGAATTTTTTTTTTTTTTTAAATATTCATGTCACCATCCAGTCCACATGAGAAATAAAAAGTTTGCCAAATTGTATCGTCTCGAGATTGAAATATATTATAATTTGTATACACACACACACACACACACATATATATATATAC
>NW_004798027.1:222061-231566 GCF_000002075.1 Aplysia californica | reverse complement strand
GGGGGGCAAATAAACTGATATAGGAGATAGCGACTTAAATCTTCTGGTGTTGACCTTTTCTTTCCGTACAAGTTCTGCAATACGCCTTTGGAAATTTTTAATACCTCTGTGCCATTTTTCCGGGTGGATTCTTTGGATGTCCTGTTGAACATGGAATTTCAACCGTTCGATTGGTTGTGGGTTTTCTTTTCGTTGCGGACTCTGTCTATCAGAAACCCAAAACAATAATTGAAGGAGCTCAAGTTGATGGGAATGTTGTGACCATGTTTTTGTAAACTTACAGCTGATAATTATGCACTCACCAAAACTTTCTTGCAACCACACAAAGGATACTCTTGATATGTTGGGCGCCGCCCCACCTCACAACAACCAGGCCTCTACAGTTGAACACGACATTCTCCTCCCAAACTTTTCCAAAACGTTCTCAACATGGCGAGATAAATGTTGTTTGTTTGTTTTGGTAAGGATTTACAGCGCTCGCAACTGCATAAGGTCATATGAGCGCCAAGGGGTGGATGTCAACAGAGAAGTCCAAACGGGGAATCAGGCACTCTGCTCACCTCTCTAGCCTTAACAGCACAAAGTCTGCTTCAACTATCAATGCATCCGGGAAATAACGGGTCACAAGAGTGTGACGAATATACAAAAGGAGTAGAGGAAAAATGACGATAATAAGGCAGCAGTTCCCCCTATGATGTTCCGGCACAGTATGAGCATGACATTGATAAATCAGCCCATTTACAATTCTACTGTGCATATGAACATGTTAATATACCCCCTTTGGGAATGTCCAACAGACACTTCAGTCAGTAGCACTGCCCTGGTGGCCTGAAAGGGGGAGGGGGGGGGGTAGGTATGAAGTAACTGTCGTGGTTTTACCGTCTTGTCTGGAAACAAACATGAGCCGATCACACCCCTGTGGCTGAACGCTTTTAAGAAGTGAAAGTTTGCGCTGTACCCAATTTCGGTTAAAATTGTTAAAACTTGGTATTTCTCAAACAGGCATAAGTTCCTTTGGATACGCGATGCGGAAAGAAGCAGTGAAGAATATTGTAACAGGCAAGTTTGATGGAAAGAGAGGCAGAAGCAGACAGAGGGAAAAGATACTGGACAAGTTGACAACATGGCTGGGAACAGCAAGAACGACAGACACCATCCAAAGACAGAGTGAAGCGGAGGTCCATGATCGCCCACGTCAGTCGGCAAGGCACCGGATGATGATGATTTCTCAAACACGTTGCATAATTTTCTTCTGAAAGACAAACTTGGCGTCCCCCAGGTTGAATGATGTTTGTTGGACGTTTCGTTGAAGTCAATGTAGAGATGGCCCAACCCCAAAGGGAGCGGTGCTACTGACTGAAGTGTCTTTAGGCCATTCTCAAAAAGGGGATATTAACATGTTCTTATACAGAGTAGAATTGTAATTGTAAACGTGCTATTTCATCAATGTCATGCTCATAATTGTGCCTGAACTGCAACAGGGAACTGCTGCTTTTTCTTTCCTAATCCTTACCATTACTATCACCATTTCCTCTACTTCTATGGCTGAAAAGCACCTGGACATAGATGGCTGGTGCCTCTATAAATAAATCATCATCATTCCTCTACTTCTTTTGTAGGTTTGTCACACTCCTGAGACCCGCTGGGGGCTCTCGTGGCCTAGAGGTTAAAGTGTTGGCCTCTCATTCAAAGGTCCCGGGTTCGAATCCGGGTAGCGACCGAAAAGTTTTCTTCTCTAAAATTGTCTCCTTTCACCTCCTTTCCTGCTCTCTAGCAATGTTCTGTTGTCTGCTTTCAATTCCACTTTCTGCCCCCACCCCCTCACCTCCTTTGTCCCCTCCTCTGGGCTCCTGACTCTTTCTGCAGCCTTTCTACTGCTACTCCTTGGCTCCTCCTTACTGCTGTCTTTCTGCCACACCCCTGATCTTCTGGTAGGAAAGATCTACACCTAGCCTTCTCGGACAAGGGCGAAAAATCTCGGAGGGCCCGTGTGCAAGTTGCGCACATTAAAGATCCCCTGGTGGTCTAAAATCGATAAGAGTAGGCTTCGGCCGCCACCAGGGTAAAATTCAAAATTTCCTACCAACTGAAAATATTAGGTGTGTCCCGCGCGCTCATATGACCTATGCAGTTGCGAGCGCCGTAAAACACTTTACAAAAACAAACATGAGACCCGTTATTTCCGGAGTGCCTTGATAGTCGAAACAGACCTTGTGCAGTTGAATCTAGAGAGGTGAACAGAGTAACTTGATTCCCTGTAAGGACTTCTCTGTTGACATCCACCCCTTGGCGTTCATATGACCTTATGCAGTCCTTTTAGTAGATCATCCTCTTTTGTTTAGACACCTTTTATCACGCAATACTTGGATTGAACGTTAAATGTGCTCATTTGTATTTGGCTTTGGGTAGAGCACCACCCCTTCTTGAGCATGGACTATGTTAGATAGATTTAGGTCAAAGACATCTGCCACTGAGGAACCCAGGCAACAAAAGTGCAGAGGTTTGGGGGTACTCTGGCTGAAATTAACAAAACCACACTTGTGAGAGTCAAGGGATGGCTTCGTTTAGATGGTATAGCCTATATATATATATATATATATATATATATATATATATATATATATATATATATATATATATATATATATATATATATATTATTGTACTACTCTCTACTATATAATGCCATATCACCATATCATACCTTACAATACCGTATCAGATTGTTCTTTTTCAAATATTTACTATTTGTGCATTAAAGAACAAATGTATATTACATAAATATATAAATATATAAATATATATTTACTTTTTTATATTATATATATATATAGATAGATAGATAGATAGATAGATAGACAGATAGATAGATAGATAGATAGATAGATGGATAGATAGATAGATAGATAGATAGATAGATAGATAGATAGATAGATAGATAGATAGATAGATAGGTAGATAGATAGATAGATAGATAGATAGATAGATAGATAGATAAATAAATAGATAGATAGATAGACAAATAGATAGATAGATATTCCTATAGCACAGCAGCATGTGTGATGTAGTGGTTAGCGCTTCACCGCCCCACACACAAGACCTGAGTTCGTTTTCTTTTTAATGAGAGTTTTACGCACTTGCAACGCAATAAGGTCATATAGGTACCAAAGAATAGATGTGTTACAAGAGAGTAACAAACACAAAATAGAAGGAGGTGTTTAAGAAACACTTCCATAGAACACGATGCCGCACTCATCACAGCATCTATGTAATGTTTTAAAGTAGGGAACAAATATATACTTGAGACTTAATTAGTCTAGGTTGGCCATATTTAATCAGATGTTCGTATGGGCCTGAATGTTCAAATGTAAAGCCTAAGTAACGTTAATGACGAAGCTCCCCCCCCCCTTCCCTTTGGCCTCGTGCCTCCCCTCCCCCCCCCCCCCTCCTCTCCCCCGTAAGGAATCGTGAATGAGATCCCGTCAACAAAGATCCCTCAAACCCTCGTGGATTACCCACGAGACACACGCACGCTCGCGGCATCAATGAACCCCTGGTGGCTGCCATCAAGTCGCCCCGAAAGTTTCTCGCCCTCTCATTGGTTGACGTGACAGTCATGTGGCCAACCACCGCCCGCCCATCGATCCCCGCGACGATGGCGGGAACCGGGATAAAAGGGCGGGAATTTCGCTGTGACGGTCAGTCAGAAATTTGTAGGAGTCGGAGACAGCTTTGCTTCACCTGGGCACCACCTCACTTTCGTCGTCTGCTGAGCTTTCCTTAGGTCGAAAATACAAGAACAGCAGCAGTAGCAACAGCAACAACAACAGCAGCAGCAGCAGCAGCCGACTCCAGCCTTTTGTTTTTCACCTCCGCAGCTTTCAGAAACAAAACAAATCCCCCAAAATGTCTGCCTTCATTGCCGCCATCAGTCTGCTGTGCTGTTTGATAGGTAAGAAAAGTCTGCCTTTTTTAAAAATAGATTTTCATTTTTATTTATTTTTTTAATCTTTGATTATTTTTTTTATGGATCCTGTCGTTATTTGTACAATTGTTTTTGCTGAGAGAAGAGGCCCTTAGTTTTCTTCTTTTTTTTTTTTTTTTTGCTGTGAACTTTTGCTTTGGAAGTTTACACAAACGTGCGAAAGGAAGGTCTGGGTGTCAGTCCAAGTGGAGTCCACATCTTTACTGTTCTTCATGGAGAATGTCCTGTCTCTCTCAGGAATCAAGAGCTAGGTCCTGAAAATTATTTATTTTCTATCTAATGGGTCGTTTGGCTTGAACCTCCACCCCCCCCCCCAACCCACATATTTTTGGGATAGCTTGTTACAAGAGCGTCTTACTTTCCTGATCACGTCTCTATTTTTTCTCCGATGAGTGCTTTGCTCATTTCCATACTGGAAAAGACTTTTCGTTTCCAACTCCGATAACAACTCTTATGAACACCTTACCCCTTACCTCGTAAAATATGGCTCGCATGGCCAAAACTGAGTCGATAGTACCGTAAAACACCAACTCAAACTATTTAAATACCTTACCCCATGTATAACACTCAAAATACCTCACGCCATGTATAACACTCAAAATACCTTACCCCATGTATAACACTCAAAATACCTCACGCCATGTATAACACTTACTGTACAGCGGAGATCTTGTCATTCTCTATTTCTTTCATTTAAATAATGGACTCATTTGAAATTAATTTTGACAAGTGCGTCTTTTCAAAATAGTATGTACTTGGGTGAAGTGTGTAATAATGATTTGGAAGGGAAATAAGCTACGCTTTCTATTCTTATTGCTATGTGTGCACAGAGGTGTACCTCAGATGGTCGCTTTTAAGCACAAGGGGGGCTATCCTGAAAAGTGCTGTTTTGAGAAAATCAAAGGTAAAGATTTTGGATCCTTGTTCAGTTTCTTTAGAAGACAAGGAGAGTTTTCTCTTATAACCAAACAAATATAAACACCAAAGAAACCATATTTTTTCTGTAGGTAGGGCAATGCTCACTTTTGGTTTAGGTCAAGATTTCTGGAACCCCTGAAATCTGGGTTAGCCCGCTTGTCTTTCAAAGTAAACACATGTGTTTGCGCTGAACGATTACTTATCCCCGTAAAGGTTTTTACTTGAAATTCTTATATTCCAATAAAGTAGAACCATCGCCTCTTTGGGCAGATCGGAAAAACAGCCTTGTGGGCCGCTCGTTAATGAAAACAGTTCTGAAGTAACAAACTAATTGATGCAGTTTTTTGGTTTTTTAAAAACGTTTTAAGTGTTTTACGGCACTTGCAACACAATAAGGTCATATGAGTGCCGAAGATTAGAGGTGTTACAAGATAGTAACAAACATAAAAAAGGAGGGGAGATCAGGACAATAAATGTTTGATAAGAAAGAAGGAGCAAAGCACACCAGAACACCCGTCAACCACCCACGATGCAGTTTTTGGGACATTTGAATAAAGATTTTTTTTTAAACCTTGAACAACTTACTATCGCTGGAGGAAACAGAAGCCAAAAGGGGCTGGGGTGGACAAAACAGTTACTTACTTAGGGGACCTTAACAGATAAATACTGACGTCAGTGGCTTAGTATTTAGACTGCCGGACTCGGAATCGTGAGATTGTGGCGTCGGTGGTCTAGCGGTTAGACTACCGGACCCGTAATCGTGAAATTTCGGGTTCGGGGATTCGAGCCTCAGCTCGGTCCGATGTTGTGTCCTTAGGAGGGATACTTTACACAAAATTCCATTTTGGCTCCGTCCTTTCGGAGATGGACGTTAAACTTGGAGGCCCCACCTCTTATACAACCTAATAGTGTTTAGGAGGTTTAAACCCATACCATTTCACCATTATCACATGATAATAAATAGCATTAGTATTGCGCATACTCGACAGCAAGTTATATGCGCTTTACACTATATTATTACCCCAGCAGACCAATGAACACTCAGAAACATTCTCAGCTTCCCGGGAAGCATACAGTGCAAACAGCTGGTTAAGCGCTCAAACACTAACAAACTGACAAGATCTTTCACTGTCTATAGCTGGGTATCCATTCCCACCTGGGTGAAGTGAGGAAAATCCATGTAAAGTGCCTTTCCCAAGGACGCAACATCGGGTCCCTGACGGGATTCGAACCCACGACCTTACGGTTGCTATTCTGAGAGCCTAGCCACTAGACCACTACCTTAAGTAATGGGGAAAGAGCAGGAGGATAATACTATGTAAGGCATCGTAGTGAAATCAGGTGCTCGTCAAAACAATGAAATCGAAGATATACGGCATTTTCCGGCCAGTTTGACAACTTTTATGTTTCTAATTTTTGTTTTTTGGCTCAACCCTTTTATGTCCTTTAAAAAAATATTTCTATGTGGATTTTTACTGAAAAACATTAATTGAACGCTCAAGAAATATACATTTTCAGTTTCCAAGAATTCTCAAGTTTTGGATATCGACAAACTACGTTTTACCTCTAAAACCAGGCGTCCCCGACCTCTTTCAATCACAAATATCTCATTTTCTATTCAAGATAGATGTGTATTATTTTCATAGAAACATAGTCAAATAAGAAAGCTTTTAGACAGTACCAAAAACTCCAGATGCGCAAAACTTGACAAGTGCCCGATTCCACCGAGTCGTAACACACATGTAGGTTCCTCTTGAGCCACCAGGGACGTAATGAAGAACGAGCGACGACCGCTCACGTCTTTGACAGATCGGCCACGTCAAGAATCTCATAATTGGCAATATTAAAATAGAAACGTAATGCTTTCTGTCTCAATAATTATTTAACTCACAAAACAAAAGACCCTTCTATACATTTTAGAAAATACCTGTAGTATCATAGAAACTAATACTTTGATCATAGTATTGCGACGAGACTCACTTGGAATTTTCCATCAATACAATTAGACCAATGCACCCATATGTTATGTTAGCAGACTTGTAAAACCTCAGTGCCATCTTTGAAGTGTCAAGCAGTTTGTTTTAGAAGAATTTGCTTCCCAGGTTGAGCGCATTTGCCTTAGACATAACGTCATACCCCAACTGGCCAATGCACCGTTATAAAGAACTGCTTTTTCACTTTAGCTTTTTTCTTATTTTATGAGAAAAAAAAGTATTTTTTAAAAATCAGAAGCGCCCTAAAACAAATTAAATTCGTATTTTAAAAGGCAAATAAGATATGGCGAGCTGAGAACTAACATAATTACACAGGCATTTCCAACTTTTAGAAGTTTGTATCCCAGATGTCCATTCTGCTGAGAAAAAAAAATCTTCCCTTGAGGCCTCAACTCATAACAGCTGATGCACGTGTTCCGCAGAATTACAGGTTCATTTTGTGCTCACTCATGTTGTTGCGACCTGAATTCGGTGGCGTCGGTGGTCTAGTGGTTAGGTTACCGGACTCGTAATCGTGAGGTTGTCGGTGGTCTAGTGGTTAGGCAAAGGGACTCGTAATCCTGGTTAGGCTACCGGACTCAAAATCGTGAGGTTGCGGGTTCGGGGGTTCAAGTCGCGGGCCCGACGTTGTGTCCTTGGGAAAGGCACTTTACATGAACTTTCATCACTTCACCGAGGTGGGAATGGGTACCCGGCCATAGACAGCGAAAGATCTTGTCAGTATGTTAGTGTTTTAGCGCCTATAAATGGCAACTAAGTTGCACTGTATGCTTCCCAGGAAGTTGAGGTTGTTTCAGAGTGCTCTCAGGTCTGCTGGGGTGCTAGTATAGATTGTGAAGCGCATGGAGCTTGCTGTTGAGCGGGGATTTGCGCTATACAAATGCTATCTATCTATCTATCTATCTATCTATCTATCTATCTATCTATCTATCTATCTATTATTACTATTATTTCAAAATGACTGGCATGGCAACCAGAGAAAAGTGCGGACTAGCTCTCTTCTCTGATGCGGATTTCTCTTTTTCCCCATGAACTAAATTAACACAACTGTGTCTCATAATAAATAATTATGTACATGTAATTAAAGCATAGATCTTTGCCTTGGCGGACAGGAAATGGCGGCAGGGGAGATAACATGATCAGAGAGCCGACTGTCTAATTCTGTCCTTTCTTTTCTTGCTCTCGATGACCCAATTAAATTAATAATGCCAATGGGCAATTCGAAAGGGTTAGTTAGTAGCGAAATCAGGCACCCGTGAAAAGGATGAAACCAAACCAACTGACATTAATTTACTTCGTCCATTGGGTAATTTTTCTTTTTAAAAAATTTCTTTGAGGGTTTTTTGGTTTG
This sequence comes from Aplysia californica, assembly GCF_000002075.1. Taxonomy (NCBI): domain Eukaryota; kingdom Metazoa; phylum Mollusca; class Gastropoda; order Aplysiida; family Aplysiidae; genus Aplysia; species Aplysia californica. The sequence continues at coordinate 223,318 of NW_004798027.1, read as the reverse complement.
TTTGGGTTTTCTTTGGGGGGGGGGGGGAGTGGAATGGGGGCGGTGGGGGGGGGGGGGGCTCTCGAAAAATGATCTAAATTGTGTCGATGGAGGCTTGATACACCTACATTTTTCTGTTTTGTTTTGTATTTCCTCCGCACTGAAGAACTGTTGTCATGGCAACACGCTATTGTTTACTTCTGAGAATTTGGAAAGCACAGTTTCAACCATTTGGAGGCGGGCTGTGTTTTCTCTGAAAAGCAAACACCTCTCTAGCTGGTCGTCCTGTATAGGTCAGGAAATAGCCGACCGTATGTAGCAGCACACACACAATGGCATTGGTTCAAACAACGGTGTCATGATCAAACATAATTTGATAGAGACTGGCGATAGAAATCGTGAGTTTTCGATTATTCTTTGACAAACAAGGAGTCTACCTTTATTGACACAATAACACCATGAATCTCGCGAGGAATCAATTGAATGTCTACACCAGCTTATTTCGCAACGAATTTAGTCTTTGCCAACAGTTCGTGTCTCTTGATTTAAAGAGGGCGCCACCGGATTTTTAGGTCACTTTTTTAATTGGCTCTAAGAGAGGAGTGAACTATCTTGTCATATACAGGCTTTGGTTCTTGTTTATGGTGCGATGGTGAGTCCAGCTAACACGTACTCAAAGATCGTACTTAACAAAATAGTTCACTCATCTCTTTGAGCTAATTAAAAAAGCCTTCAAATTTCGGATGGCGCCCTCATCCACCAAGAGCGGACTTTGCGAACAGAATTACCCTACTTGATTGAAAAACAATAAAAGTGAAACTAACAAACTGTGGTAATCCTATGCTTCTCCTGGAGAAATGAAAGTGAACTTTAAAACAAAGACTGCAGCACTATCTGAAGCAATGCGCGGACTTCCGCGGAAATTTTTTGGTTGAGTGAACTATCATGTTATGTAAGATCTTTGGCTGAGTGAACTTTCTTGTTACGTTCGATCTTTGGTTCTGGTTTATGGTGCGTTGTTGCGTTCACCTATCATATACTTCTGTTTCTGACTGTAAACACTCCTAAATAAGAAACCCCAGTAAAAGTTAAGCGAAGATTTTTGGAGACAATTAGTGACGTTTCAAAATGAATCGCCAAAAGTTGTCTTCTTTCCTTATCGAAGTTGTACCGAACAGACTTCAGATCTCAGGGGAGTTGAAATAATGCTCTTGTGAAAGTAGGGCTATCTCTCTCTCTCTCTCTCTCTCTCTCTCTCTCTCTCTCTCTCTCTCTCTA
>NW_004798027.1:220706-221961 GCF_000002075.1 Aplysia californica | reverse complement strand
GTGTGTGTGTGTGTGTGTGTGTGTGTGTGTGTGTGTGTGTGTGTGTGTGTGTGTGTTTATATACCGTTAAATCTAAGTTGAACACTCTCCAGAAAAGCCACATTCAGTTCAGTTTATGTAACAGTTTTACGGCACTTGCAACACAATAAGTTCTTATAAGTGCCGAAGATTAGAGGTGTTGAAAGATAGTAAGAAACATATAAAAGAAGGAGAAGAGAAGAGTACGATAGATGTTTGATAGGATAGGGGGACTCGAATTCGCAGCGGCAGATACTGTGTACCTCTAAATTGAAAGAAATTGTTTTACAATCTAGCATAAGGCTATTGTCAAAATAAACACCAATGTGTATTGCTCTTTCGAGTATGTATCTATATATAATCTAAAGGTCTTGTGATTAAATTCTTGCTTGTGGTTGAATGATGCGTCTGATGTGATATGTACATTTTGTCTGCTGTACCTTTCTTTTCATATTGAATTTTAATGAGAGTAATATATAATTTATTTTTAAAAAATATAACTGCAGGTGTTTTTACGGCCCAGAACAAGTTCCCTCTGGGCTAATGAAGCATTATCTTATCTTATCTTTACTTTATCTGATCTGATCTGATTTTATCTTATCTTATCTTCTTTAAATTCAATTACTCACTGTTAAGATTGGAACCAGGGCTGTCCACAACTTGGCCAAGCATGACAAATGGCATGACATAATTGTAAAAAAGCCGAAGAGACTCATGTAAGATACTGCGCACTACATCTGCGCTCGGCGGAACTTCCTCATCCGTTAATTAAGGGAGGCAACCCCACTACTGAATATTCATAACGCCATTTGGGTAGAAGTCATTGCTCGAATTCTGAGTTCTGCATTAAGCGCATGCTCTCGAGGGTCATTTCTGCGCGTTGCTAAAGAAAGGGTACGCCTTTCAGGAAGTCGTCCAGACAAAGAAGTTATAGATCAGTTGTCTCCCCTGAATAGCATGGGGGCAGTTTGTCCTTAAGGCAACACACAACTAAAGAAAAGTCTGCGCTTCGTGAGAATAAAAATGGTGAAATGGTATACATTTAACGCCTTTATCAACATTGTTAGGTTATTTAAGAGGCAGCACCTCCGAGTTTAACATCCATCTCCGAAAGGACCAACCAAACCAAGTGGGAAATTCGTGTAAAGTGTCATTCTCAAGGACACAACGTGTCAGGGTGTGTCCCATCCATCGCCACTTTCTTAGGAAGTGTATATAGTTCGCCAATAGACTAACC
>NW_004798027.1:218810-220606 GCF_000002075.1 Aplysia californica | reverse complement strand
CAACCAAACTTCTTTTCCCCTTGAGATGTTGACTTCCTTGATACGCCTCAGAGAAGAAACGCGATCAATAATGTTTGGAATCAAGGAAGCTGATGGGGACACATTAGCGTTTCGTCATCTCCTTCGCTATTCCATTTCCAAAAATCCCCGACAAATTCGCTAAGTTGGGGTTTTATTTGTTTGCTAGGGCTTCGGGCCACGATCTTCTGTCGCGGCCGCCCAATTATTTTTTGTTTGTTTTCTTTTTTGTCGATGTGAACAGATTCCCATTGTGTTTCTTTGCGACACCGGGGCGATAATGGCGGTGATTTGCTCTGGATTGATGTCTGGCGCGTATAATCTGTTGAAATTGAGACGGTTCAACGCCCCGTTTGACATAAAATAGGTCATTACAAAAGCTGAGCACTTGATCCCCCACCTCTGCCCCCAGCCCCTGCTCATGAATTGAGGCTTTCAGAAAATATTCCAGCAAATTAAAAACAAAATATTTGCCATATCGCTGGGCTTCGAATCCTCACTTTTGTTTAGGGTTGAGACATAAAGGTCTTGAAAATCTATCTCTCACTGGCAAAATTGAAAATAAACGAGGCAGGGGTAGGCCCAGAGCAAACTACCTTGGGAACCTAAACACATGGGTAAAGGGGAAAGATCGGGGAAACGTAGCTCTTTTAAGAGCATCCGAGCAAAGGAATTAATGGAGAACCATGATCGCTGACGTCTGTTGCAGATCTGGCACTGGATGATGATGATTATCGATTTATTGGTTTCATCTTAAAGCTTGTTCATTTGTCTTGTTTTTTATGAAAAAACAACTATCTATCTTGAATAGAAGTTGAGATTTGCGTTTGGAGGAGGTGGGGGTCGCTGATTTCAGGGGTAAAATGAGTGAGAAAATGGCGGCCAAAGTTTTGTGATTTCCAAAGTTTGAGAGTCCTTAGAAACTGTTAATTTACCTTTTTGTGCCTTTAATCAATGTTTACCGGTTAATTGAGAGCCTTAAAAACTCCACAAAAAGCGGTAAAAGTTGAAGAATTACCAGTTAGGGTTGGAACCACGGCCCTTAGCCCTGTAGAGCAGCATGCTAGCAACTGAACTAGAGCAGAGCACCCATTCGTCTTTGAGGCTTTCAAGGCCACGACGGGTTGTTGTTGGGGCAGAGAGACATCTGTGCTCTTACAGAAAGTAATAATTAATAGTTGCTTTTAATCACAAGGGGGCTATCCCTAAAAATGTTATTTTGAGAAAATCAGAAGGTAAAGTTTTTGGACCCTGGTTCAGTTTTTTAAAAAGACAATGAGAGTTTTCTTTATAACCAAACACATATACACACCAATAGAACCAAACTTTTCCTATAGGTAGGGCAATGCCCACTTTTGGTGAAGATCAAGATTTCTAGAAACCCCCAAAATCTGGGTTAGCCCGCTTGTCCTTGCAAGCGACCAATTGACTATCTCTATGTGGAAATGGAACAGACATCCTTGGCATGCAAGGTGGTGCACCAAACCATCATTATATTTCATTGCATTCGGTGTTTTGTTTGGCTTGGACGGTTCACGGGAAAACTCTGGAATCTATGCCAATGCAACAGTTATTTGACCTCTCGTTTAGAATTGATTTCGTGCAACACAATACTGTGTGCTCGGGGGTCACTGCAGGGAAATCAAATTGTCTTCCTAGTGGACCGGGTGGTTTATTTTTTTTTGGGGGGGGGAGGAAAGCTTCTAACTCTCTTTATATCCTATTGTCTTCTGTTTCTTCTCTCTCTCTCTCTCTCTCTCTCTCTCTCTCTCTCTCTC
>NW_004798027.1:214452-215848 GCF_000002075.1 Aplysia californica | reverse complement strand
CCCCACCCCTCCCCCTTTTTTCTACCTCCGATGCAATTAAATCATGTTGCAGAAAGTAAAGGAAAGGAAATAATAGCAAGTAAATAATTGTAATATTAATAATAATCACAAACGATTCGCCTAATGTAGCAGAGCCTTTCCTTTTCTTCAAGCTCAAACAAATACAGTAGAATATGTCAATTTTCATACTCTGCCAGAACAACATAAAGGGAACTGCTGCTTTTTCTTTCCCCATCCTTACTATTATTGTCATTTTCATCTACTTCTTTTGTATATTAGTCACTCTCTTGTGACCTGATATTTCCGTGGTACCTTGATAGTCGAAGCAGACTTTTTGTGCTGGTGAGGCAAGAGAGGTGAGCAGAGTAAGCCTGATTCCCCGTTTGGACTTCTCTGTTGACATCCACCCCTTGGCACTCATATTATTATGACTTTATACAGCTGCGAGCGCGTAAAACGTTACTAAAACAAAACTAACCATTTGCCTCGGACTTATCGGAGACGGGCTATGAGTTCGGAGGTCCCGCCTCTAAAACAACTCATTAGTATCGATAAGGACGTTAAACCCACACACTTCCTTTCAACGTACTAAAACAATCGAACACGTAAATGAACTAACAGTATAAGTGGGATAATGTTAAACCCACACACTTTCTTTCAACGAACTAAAACAATCGAACTAGTAAAAGAACTACCAGTTTAAGTGGGACTACGTGCAGGCTTACCGAAGACATTGAAAAAATGCGTGATATTTGATCAACAAAATAATGTTCTAGATTCTAGATCTAGCTCAGTGAGGGCACGAAGAGCACAGGGAAAAAACAACAACCGTAGTCACAAACTAGAAATTGTGAGCGTGCCAACTTTAAAACCTTGTGGACTCATTACTTCATATCTGTCGACGGGCCGTAAAATCACTTTCATAAAAACCCAAACAATTCTGCAGGACAGACAAACAGTCAGACAGAGACAGACAGACAGTCAGACAGTCAGACAGAGACAGACAGACAATCAGACAGAGATAGAGACAGACAGACAGACAGACAGACAGACAGACAGACAGTGCGACAGAGACAAACAGACAATCAGACAGAGACAGACAGACAGTCAGACAGTCAGACAGAGACAGACAGACAATCAGACAGAGATAGAGACAGACAGACAGACAGACAGACAGTGCGACAGAGACAAACAGACAATCAGACAGAGACAGACAGACAGTCAGACAGTCAGACAGAGACAGACAGACATTCAGACAGAGATAGAGACAGACAGACAGACAGACAGACAGACAGACAGACAGACAGACAGAGACGAACAGTCAGACAGAGACAGACAGACAGATAGACAGACAGACAGACAGACAGACAGACAGTGCGACAGAGACAAACAGACA
>NW_004798027.1:210042-211776 GCF_000002075.1 Aplysia californica | reverse complement strand
ATGATTGTATCCTCTCGCCTCAGAGGGGGGGGGGCTTTCTTGGCCTCTCTAAGACACGCCTGCTGCGGCGGTGCTCGTCTCATCAGTTCTCATCGCAGATTAGAATCGGTGTCTGGAAAATCAAACAGTGTCCCTTTCAAATTTGTTGCAGCTCTAGCTTAAGATTATTACTGTTTGTATTACTGTTCATTTATATTATGTATGTGACTGTAAGCCTGCGTGCGTATGTGCATGTTTGTGTGCATGTGTGTGTACGTGATGAAGCACCAAACCAATGTGCCAGGATCTGGACAAAGAAGTTGTATCTTATCTTGACTTATCTTATCTTATCTTATCTTCGAGCAAAATTCAAGAGGTGATTCACTGTTTTCTCGCGGTTGTCCATTTGTCTGGCAGTAACACTTCGCTACGGAGATAATTACCCAGTTCTATCTGCTCAGTACGTAGTTTGGGCAAATTTGACGTTTAAAAAATGAGTTTCACAACTTGTCAAGCTATTTCAAATGACATTTTTTGAAAATTTTGATAACGACTCAGAATACATTTACGATTTTGATAGCTCAGAAAGAAAAATTGGTTTCTCAACTCATGGTCTCAGTAATTCAAAACGACCGAAAATGGAACTTTTTAAATCTAAGGAAGAGACTTGTAATTCCCTGCATTTCTACAACCTATTTGTATTACCACTTGGGCCATAAAAATCTTACAAAAAACAAAGACACGAAAAACTGTCTCACAAAAAACCATTTAGACGCCTAGATCTATGTGATACGTTTCTTTCTTCTTTTTTTTATCATCCTCAGTGGAGAGGGAGGGAGGGAGGGAGTGATGTCTAATTTTGCTCTCCCTATTTCAGTTTTATCCTTTTCCCGTTTTGGCTTTGTTCTAATTCCGGACATAACCATCACCACTATAATGCCGAGTAATTGTTTTTCAAGTACCAGAAAGGGAAGACGTGACAACAGATCCACCGACACGAACACGTTATTATCGACGGTGTCAGCTTCTCCTCCAAATGCTGCTCTCTTTTAACCCTATCCGTACGCCCGGAGGTCATTTTGTACCCCTGTGTTGTATCTTCACATTTTAAAATACTTCTAGTACGAAGATCTCTTTGAAACTGTCAGCATTTCACCAAAAATTGTTTTGATAGACTGGACGCAAAGGGTACCGATCGGACTAACGAGTAAATTTCCTCTTTGGAAAGTGGTGGTGGCACAGATTTCCCCACGTCGTATGGATACGATAGTAAAATACGACGTAAGGATAGTAGGGTTAATCGGAGAGTGTGATATGTGACGTCACCTCGCTCGTCGTCTGTATCTATTTCGACATCTCCCTCCTCAAGCACTACATTCTACACCGTGCCGCCATATTTTATATTTTCTTTGCCCCAAGGTGTTGAGAGATGTGCTTTCAGAGATAGTTAGATAGGACTTGGCCGGTTGAAATGATATAGATTCTAGATCTCGTGCTCGCAGCCGCAGTGTCATGTTACCTAGAAGTGTTAAGGTGACGTCTTTAAATAGCGCACAGCCTATTAACTATTTTGGGTATGCCCATATATATCTATGTGTGTGTCTGTATATATATATATACATTCAATATTATATGTAACGTATGAAGTAGAAGTAAAGTTAACTATATTTATATCAATATATGTTTTATTACGCTCGAAGCGAAAAATCCGAGTTCAAGCTTTGGTTCGGACACAGATTTTTTTGCCCGCTCCTG
>NW_004798027.1:205796-207151 GCF_000002075.1 Aplysia californica | reverse complement strand
AGAGACAGAGAGAGACAGAGACAGAGAGAGACAGAGAGAGACAGAGACAGAGACAGAGAGATAAAGAGAGACAGAGAGAGAGAGTCATTCCCCCACAGAAAAAATCCACCTTCTTTTAAGTAGATCTAAGTAAAAGTCAGCCATCTAGAATCTAGTTCAATGTCTAGAAAGTTATTGCCAGCTACGGGAGACTAACTCAACTCATTATTGGTCGCTTTTACTTTTAAGGACAAGCAGACTAACCCAGATTTAGGGGGTTTCCAGAAAGCTTGACTTATACCAAAAGTATTGCCCTACCTATAGGAGAAGTTTGGTTCCATTGGTGTGTATATTTGTTTTGTTATAGAGAAAACTCTCCTGGCCTTTTTAAAGAAACTGAACAAGGGTCCAAGAACTTTAACTTTGATCTTCTCAAAACAGCACTTTACAGGATAGCCCCCTTGTGTTTAAAAGCGACCTATAACTAGCTTGCTTTTCTGCACTTACTACTAAACCCTTGGAAGTCATAATTTCCCCTTCATTACATAGATCTAGTCTGTGTGCGTAGATCGAGAAATATAGGGGAAGTGACCGCATTTCATTCCAGTCTAGACAGAGATTTAGTTCAATCTTAGTTAATTAAGCAGCTGTTTGTTTGTGGCTCCATTGGGCGAGGGTGACTGGGATAATAAATGTGCTTGGATGATGATGAGGATGATGATGATGATGATGATGATGGTGGTGGTAATAATATTAATAATATTAAAAATGATGATGATAATAATAAAAACGATAATAATACTGAAAATATCAATAATAACAACAAGAATAATAATCATGATCATAATAATTGTAATAATAACAAAAACATCAACAATAATAATTAGTATTATTTGTGAGGCAGCGTGGTGGAATCAGGCTCTCGTCAAAATAATCAAAGTGAAGAAACTTGCATTTTTCCACAGCTTGTGAATTTATTTATTTTTTTGTTTTTTGGCTCAACACCTTTCATGTGCCTTAAAGAACTCATTTCTGTATGGATTTTTCTGAAAAACGTTGATTAAAGGCACAAAAAATGTAAATTTTCAGTTACCATGGACTCTTAATTAAGCTAAGGAAATAACTAATCTTTCAAGACCATTTTCTCACTAATCTTACTTCTGAAAACAGGTGACCCCCAACCATTTCATTTGCAAATATCTCAACTTGTATTCAAGATTAATGGATATTTTTTTTCACCCAAATAAAGGTAAATGAACAAGCTTTAAGATGATACAAATAACTCTACGTGCCCAAAAATTAACGAGAGTCTGATTCCACCACGCTGCCTCACATTTTTTATTATTATTATAAAAATAATAAAAAGAATAATAAAA
>NW_004798027.1:202443-203398 GCF_000002075.1 Aplysia californica | reverse complement strand
GGGGGCACGTCCTCCAATTTCGGTACATCCAGGCCCTGGGTGATTGCCTCTTCCCTTATTGTGCCTCTATAGCTTCTCAGTTGGTCTTCCTCGCTGTCTTTTACCAGTTGGTTTCCAATACCATGTCTGATAGGGCAATCTGGTCTTCGGCATTCTTAGAACATGTCCTAGATATCTCCATCTTCTCCTTGTTATGGTCGTGTTGATATCTTCAGTTCCTGATCTTTCCAACACTTCATCATTTGTTAACTGTTGTGTTTCTAAGTCTGACGATAACAATGTGTCACGACGTGGTGGAATCAGGCGCTCGACAATTGTTTAGCGTGTGGAGTTAACGGTACCATCTGAAAGTTTATAAGTCGAGATATTGAAGAAGGCGGGGTAGCTTGGTTTCACTGGTTCAATTAATGAGAAAATGGTCGCCAAAGTTGTGTAACTTCAATAGCTGAAGAGTCTTTGAAAACTGAAAAATATATACTTTATGCCTTTAATTAATGTTTTTCAGAAAAATTCACATGGAAATGTGGTTTTATACTTATATAAAAGGTGCTTCGTTAAAAAAACAAAATGTCGATCAAAACTGCCAAACTTGTGGAAAATGTCTTTTTCTTCGATTTCATTATTTTGACGAACGCCTGATTTCACCACGATGCCTCACCAGAATACTGTTGTTGGTAAATCGCCGTAAAATGCTTTCACACTGACCTTTTTTGGCTTGTTTGTGTGTCTCCCCAGGTCACTGAGCCAGAGCCCGGACCTCCGACCTTGGACCTCCCAGGTAGTTGCTGCCTTCACCTGCCTGGCTCTGGCCCTCACAGTCTATTAAAACACTCCTAAAGTCGGACGTCTCTTGTCTCTTGGTGGAATCTGTTGTTGGTCTGTTTGTTTGTTTGTTTTTGTTGTTTTTTGTGAGGGGGAGGGGGTGAGTGTGTGTGTGTGTGTGTGTGTGTGTGTG
>NW_004798027.1:199763-200865 GCF_000002075.1 Aplysia californica | reverse complement strand
GAGAGAGAGAGAGAGAGAGAGAGAGAGAGAGATAGAGAGAGATAGAGAGAGAGAGAGAGAGAGAGAAAGAGAGAGAGAGAGACATAACTCAAAGTTTATTGTGTCGAGCGAAATCATGCTGGTTTTAATTAAAGAGCCCCGCAGCTTTCAATTACTTCAAAAACTAAGATGAAAAAGCAACGGAAAATCTGTCTTTTCAGCTAACATCGGCTGCAATATCTTCCAACAAAAGCAAAAACAAAAAACAAAAACAAAAACCTGGCCATAACAAAAAACGATGCACAAGACATTAATTGGATCAATTCGATCTATTTATAGGTCGGCCTTGAGAAGGGACGACTTGACCTTGGCCACTGGATTCACAGCGAGCGACCATGTGTTCAGTCTTTGCTCAAACATTAACATTAAGGATATATTTCCTTTAATTATTTAGTCTCCGAAGACTGCTATCATGAAATGTTGAATTGGTTAAAAATGTGTTCACGGCACTGTATGCATGACCAGATTGTGTTGCAAGCGCCGTACAACTCTTACTGAAACGAAAATTTACTATGAGTTTTAGACTGATCTAAACCATACGCCTGCAAACCGGAATACCATCAGTAATAAATTTCATAGAGCGTCAAAGAGTCAATATGATTCGGACATCTAACCAGAATGCCCCAGAAACAATAATTTAGCGGCAAGAGCTCACCACACCCGAGAAGCCAGCTTCAAATCAAGAGGGGACCAAGAAAGACCTAGCTAGAAGGGGTTAAAATGTCCCTGGAAAAAAATAGCATATCTATCACAGACGCTACAAACCTAGCACAGGACTGAAACCTGCACCTCCCCTCGACATCCTAAGGAGACCAGAGGAAGGGAAAAGTCAAAGTTATAGTATACAGATCTTGCACAGTTAATGAAACGGGATAGAAACTGACTGGAAATGGCCTTAAGTTGCAGTGTTGAAAGGGATACTAAACATATACATGAGAGGACGAGATGCAAAACCCGCTAAGCGACATTTTGGAAAAAATCGAGATTTGTTTTTGCTTACAAATGCACATTGTTACCGGCTATCAGATGCACAAAGTGTTTTTGGCCAAAACCCAACACAAAC
>NW_004798027.1:198315-199348 GCF_000002075.1 Aplysia californica | reverse complement strand
ATATATATATATATACAGTGACTGATATTTCTGTCAACTCAGTAGCTAGGGGATTTATCAGCCGTAGTCTCAGCCAGAGCAAAGAAAGAAAAAAATAAAGTTCGGATGAAAAATTCTAATGTCATTCGTTATAAACAGCACTTGAGAAGTAGCAAAGTCAAAGCGCCAACCGACTATTTCAAATGCGTCTTTCCAGTCTTACAGACAGTCATACCAACATTACACTATCAATGCCAAATCTGAACATTAAGTAAAACCCACGAAAGCAAAATCGCAGAATGCAAGATTTAAAAAAAAAGAAATATGTCTCAACAAAGGCCGAAGATATTCGGAGACGTTTCCGGCGAGTACCCAGGAACTATTCGGAGACGCACTCCCGCTCACAGATACACTGCTTTGGGGGGTCAAACTGCGTATTGCTTGCTGCAGGTCACACATATAGCTACTAAAACATTGACAAATCAATTTTCAAGAAAATGTTAAACCTAACTGCAATATTATATCAAATTATGGGTTAAAATCGATTTTTTTTTTACTTAGTCCGGCGGCACAAAGCATTTTGATTGGTCTATCTCCGTCGGATAGGTCTCCGGATAGATACCGTAATCCGCAAACTAATTACATCACAAGACGAGACAGGCAGAGAAATGAAGAAGTAAGAGAAGCTATTGGCACTGAGTCCTGCCTGCGTTACATGGAAAGACCGAGAATAAAATGGTTTGACAACCTGTTATATATGTCACCTGGCCAAGCAGCCTCGAGAGCCTACAACACCAAGCACTCAGGTTATAAAGGAAGAAGAAGATCACGCAAAAGGTGGATCAGAAAACATTACATCACAACTGAATGAGCTGCGGAGCTGGCCATAGAAAACTACATCTCCCATCGACGCTTAACGGCAAGAGGATGAAAAAGGAAAAAGAAAAAGTAACTATTAAAAGTTTTCCTACATTTGTTGAAAAATTCATTTTTCTTATCTCCATCTTACCCCCCGGGGCGGTGCCACTGACTGATGAAGTGTCTTTAAGCCATT
>NW_004798027.1:192171-193701 GCF_000002075.1 Aplysia californica | reverse complement strand
TGTCAGGACTCGTGTGCTACGTACCTCTCATCCCGGGCAGGTGCTGCTAGGCAGGATGGAAGCCGCCCGCCTCTTCAATAGTTTAAATTGATTTTGTTTTAGTAAGAGTTTTACGGCACTTGCAACACAGTTAGTTAATATAAGTGCCGAAGATTAGAAGTGTTACAAGAGAGTATACAAGCACAAGAGGAGAGAACGCGGCCGTCCTATGACCTTATGCAGTTGCGAGCGCCGTAAAACCTCTACTAAAACTAAGAGAAAAGATCAGGACGATATATGTTTGATAGAAAATAAGGAGCAAACCACACCAGAGCACTCACCAACCACCCATATCTGAACTGTGAAAGAAATAATCTAACAGTACATCTGGAATCCAACTCCCACCGTCACAGATTTTCTAAATCAGAGAAAAGGGCAGATAGGTAAGCCATTTGGCAAGGGATTAGTAAGTCGGATGATAGAGTTGGATAATTAATATTCGAATTTGAAGGCATGAAGTTGGATTGAAATAAGGATTTTCCCCCGGTAAAACTGATTAAATAGCGAGCTTTCATCCAGCTGATTGGAACCACGAGAAATGGGAACTTCATAACTCCGTGACCTTTCATCATTATCTGATTGACTTAGATCTACATCCGGGTTAGAAAGAATTACAACGTGACTTCGTCCTTGGGAGAAGCTGAGCTTGTTAACAAGATGCGTCATTGAGACATTCTATGAGTAGCCTTGTAGCCTCTAACTAAAGTGCGTACAGATACATATGTGTCCCTGCCGGTCAATATCAGTCATATGAAGGAAATTTCTAAACTGAGTTAACATTATTTTCAATAACTATCACCTTTTCCCTACAATTTAAAACAAGAAGGAAGTAAATATGGCCATATTTGACGAAAATACAGAACTTTTAATAGTGCGAGGTGAAGAAACACGAAAAGGAGAAAATGGCCTCCGATGTTGAGCAACATGTTTCCATAGCAATGGAGGTCTTAGAATTGAGATAGAGACTTGAAATTTAGCAGTTATCTTGGCTAGGGCACTTCAAGGTAACATACAAAAATAGAAAAACTATTCATCAACAGAGACAAAACTTATGGACCAACAAAATGTTTACGAGAATGGACTTCACACCAAATGCAACAAAATGTTAGCATAATACTGGGTACCAGACGCTAAATTTTCAACTTAGCTGTATGTCAAATGCATCTGTTTCATATGAAAGGCCTAGTGTCTCCTGAGAATTTTGGTACCATACTTTTACCTTTCAGTCAATGTTTAAGAGAATGGCAGCTGTTTCAATTTAGCATAATAATAAAATATTGCTGAAGTCGTTTATAGGCTGCAACTCCATGTTTGACAGATAGTAAAAGAGTACCAAGTGTACCAAACATCTCCACAGTAAAGAGTACATACACTATCACTTAGAAATGAAGCCTAATATTTTTCAAGACTGTGAGATCATTATAAGTAAGTATTTTATTGCCTCAAACACGATGATCTGTCGTTATTTCAATTTAAAAAACACCGAGCGTT
>NW_004798027.1:186266-192056 GCF_000002075.1 Aplysia californica | reverse complement strand
CCCAGTGATTTTATTCTAATAGAAACAGAACTGTTCTTTCTATTGGTACCTTTTTTTTAGCCGGTATTTTACACATTTCGTGTTAAAAATAATCTTTGAAAACTTAGACCCTTTTTTTTCAAGGTTTTCTTTCGAAACTCCAAAGGCCAAAAATATTAACCACGGGAAACCACACCCAAAGCTGTATAGTTGTCCGCCTATGAAAAGACGGTATTTAATCATCAATCTTTCTGCAAAGCATTCGAATGCATGGGTGTCAATTTTAAACCGGGGGACCTCAAATTACGACGGCGAGGGGATTCCCTTTCCACGGCGATTCTCCAACTCCAAATACCCGGATATACAAACAACTTACAGTATTATAACGAAGAAAATCTGAACTTTGTCAAAGTGTTCAGCATTTGGTGTTTTATAGCAAAAGAGCAACAGAAATCTGAATTACCCCCATTTCACCGAAACCACGCGCTCGGAAGGCCGCGAGTCGGCTTACGTGCCGTATTTACGTTACCTGATTATGCGTTTGCAATTGCACCATAAACACACGCGAGCACACACACACACACACACACAAACACACACACACACACACACAAACACACAAACACAAACACACACACACACACACACACGCATGCACACGCATACACACACATACAAACGCACAAACGCACATACACAAACATAGACCGCCTCGATGGCCTCTTAGTAAGGAGTCCGCTCTGAAAGATCTAGATGAAGGTTAATTAATCTTTTAAAAGCTCTAAATCAAAATAAAAAACGAATTTCAAAGTCAATTCAAGTGTAAAACTGAAAGATAAACAGACGATAGCAGCTATCAGTGCACGCCCACACAGTCAGCTGTTTACGTAAATTAGCTTGAAGTTAGGTAGAAGTTCCCTTTTTTACTCCGTTTTACCAATCAGAGTTGTTTACATTTCAGACCATTCATACTCGAAAAGGGGTAAAAATCTAAAAATAGTAGCGAACGAAGAATGTTGGAGCAAAGTTTTTTCCACTAGTGAAGAATCTTTGGTTGAAGCAAAGGTGGCCATGAGGTTCTAAAATTAATCTCACAGCTACACACTAGCAAGGTCCAAATTCCTTTATCTCGTCACCCAAACTCACAACCATGAGCAGAGAAGGAGAGAGAGGGGGAGGGGGGTGTTGTGAGAGAGTGAGCAGGGGAGGCGAGGAAGAAAAAGCATGCACACATACAAATAATAACACATTATCGTATTGCACAGACATACTATTTCATGAACACACAAGGCACTCTTTGTCCAAACGAATACCGCACACTGCGCGGCTCTCAAATCAAAGTGGTCGCCTGCAGAAAACAGCATGCATCATGACAACGATGATCAATTTCGAAATGACAACAGCAGCCATTGTTCACCCCCCGTCCCTCCTCCCCCCTGCGGCTCGTTTCATTCTCTAGTTTTACGGCACGATCATCCTTAATGGGAGTTTCTCCATCAACATTTATCCGCCACCAATAACAAAGCTTTAAAACAAACCCGCACAACGTAACCACTGCAACCGACATTATACTGGCCGCTAAATTTAGCTGGAGAAAAACCGGCGAAACTCCCATCAGTTAGTCGATTGGATTGGGATCACCGGGCGAATGAGAGGGTTGGAAACAAAAAAAAGCAACAACAACTAGGGAGACTTATTTCATCATCGAAAGGAACTGCTGGTAGAGATTTGTAGCTGGGGGATTGAATGAGGGACCGTCTTTTCTTTTGTTTTGTGAGTGTGTGTTGTTGTTGTTGGGGCGGGGGGGGGTTGATTGTTGTTGTTTGTTTCTTTTTGCTTGGACAAAATGGCATCGGTGGTCTAGTAGTTAGGCTATCGGACTCATAATCGTGAGTTAGAGGTTCGGGGGTTCGGGGGTTCGAGCCGCGGGCCGGACGTTGTGGCCTTGGAAAAGGCACTTTACATGAATTTTCTTCACTTCACCCAGGTGGGAACGGGTACCTCGCCATAGACAGCGAAAGATCTTGTCAGTATGTTAGAGTTTCAACGCCTATAAATGGCTTCTTGCACTGTATGCTTCCCAGGAAGTTGAGGTTGTTCCAGAATGCTCTCAGATCTGCGAGGATAATAGTATAGATTGTGAAGCGCATAGAGCTGGCTGTTGAGCTGGGATTTGCGCTATACAAATGATATCTATTATTATTATTATCATTATTATTATTATTATTATTACTATTATTATCATTATCATTATCATTATTATTATTATTATTATTATTATTATTATTATTATTATTATTATTATTATTATTATTATTATTATTATCACATTTATCAGAAGGTAGCGGGCACACACCATGTCCTAACTGCAGCAGAACGAAGACAATGTTGCAGCATATCTGGAACGTTCATGCAACACATCGCTACTTCAGAGTTACAAAGTTCCCACTCTGCTCAGGAAACGCAAACTGTGATGGTATGGACATATCACCCGTTCATCCGGCCTTGCCAAGATGATCCTGCAAGGCAGTGCCCATGGATAAAGGAGCAGAGGCAGACCGAGAAGAAGTGTTAGGAAGACAACATTAAGGAATGGACAGGCCTGAAACTAAAAGACACTCTCAGGCAAGCTGAAAGACCGGAAGGAATGGGGGAAGCTGGTGGCCAAAAGCCCCGACGGATATCCAGTTTACGGGATAGGTGAAGAGGAAGGTGAAGGTGTAAAGGTGAAGGTAAAGGTGAAGGTGAAGGTGACGGTGAAGGTGGGGGGTGAAGGTGAAGGTGAAGGTGTCCGAACGTAGAGGGCACACACCATGTCCTAACTGCAGCAGAACGAAGACAATGTTACGGCACATTTTGAACCTTCAAGCGACACATCGCTACTTCAGAATTACAAAGTTCTATCTGACATTTTGGGCCATTTGGGGGTTACTAAGATCATGATATCAAAAACCGAATGCTCTATCTGCTCTAACAAAGTCGTAATATTTTTCGGAGTCGTTATAGAGACATTCAAAGAATTGTATTTTAAAAATCTTGACCTGATTTGAAACTCACAAATGTTTAATGTCAAATTTCTGAAAACTAGGCACTGAGCAAATAGAACTTTGTAATTCTTGGGTCGTGACATATGGGTGGAATGGTACAGGTTTAACGCCCCTATCAACACTATTAGGTTATTTCAAACCCATTTCTACCTGAGTTGTCTCCCTGAGCAGACACAACCCCACGGGCTGCCTCCAGCCACACCCACAAATCTAGGTACCCTGACGAAAACTGTAATAGCTTTTTTTGTTTTCTAAGCAATCACTCTCACATTTTCAGGAAGCACAGATTAAAGATGTTGCAAGTAACACGTAGAATTTAATTTTGTAAGTAGAAAGTAGAGATTCAGTTTTAAAAATTTCAGCTGGCATGTGTTTTTGTAGACACAATGCAAACAAAATAAGCTTTATCAAATACCAACATGCCATGCATAACTGAACAAAACCAAAAAAATGACTCTAAAGGTCATAAACTGGAATAATTATAATAATACTATCACTTACTTGACTTTAAGCTGGCAGGAGTATTGTCTACAGCTGCTTTTCCAGTGAAACTTGTTTTGTAATCCGACTGAATAGAATACACTACGCACAATTGTTCACCACAGATTGAGAATTTTTTTTAAAACCAGCATTGAACACTGAAAATAACTACAGAAATTTAGATCTACACACACACACACACACACACACACACACACACACACACACACACACACACACACACACACACACACACACACACAAAAGAAAAAGAAGCACTATGTTCCACTCTGTTCCACTATGTACACTTTTCACAGAACATCTTAGTCTGCTTGATAGTATCTGCAGATTTCCTGCTTGTAATCCACCTGTGGTATAGAAAAGACGAAAGCACGGCTCAATGCACCATGGTAGCTTACATTCCATGCATTGAAGTCTCGTCTCCTTCCTCCTCTCACATGTTCTTCTCCCTGCTTGGAATGGTGCAGCAAGTGCAATTTTTGGTGGGCCTCGGTTTCTTTGGGGAGGCCTTTTCTATTCCTATTGATGGTGCCACAAGCAGTGGTGTTCTTTGACAAAAAGTCTTTGTATAAATTGACCGTCGAAAAAAAAAGAGGAAATGTAGATGGTGTGGCCAGTACCCATGATGTAGTCGGCCGTCACGTCCTTAACGACTTGCTCCCCAGGGCCAGTTTCCGGTCATGTGGTGCCCTCTTTGGTGTAGAACTTCCTGTCCACTATGTCGCCACTGCTGGCTTCACCACAGCGGGACAATGTCACACCATACTGGATCGGTTGTGGTGGTATGTACTGCCTGATGGACACACGTCCCTTCCACGGCATCATGGATTCGTCTACAGCCATCTACTTCTCTGGATAATATACAGAACTAAATTTGTTGTTTAGATGGGAAAAAAGGGGACGTATTTTTAATAGTTTGTCGTATCCAGGGGTGTCTCGTGGTGGCTTATCTTCGTTGTTGGCCAAGTGCCAAAAGGCCATCAATGCGAGGAAACAGTCTCATGACGCCATCTGGAAATCTAACAGGAACCGAGACATAAAGTAAAATTGGAAAGATAAAATTGAGTTGCATGTAGGAACATGGAATCAAACAGTGTAACAGTTCAGAAGCTTCAAGCATAGTGCAGTGCATACATTTGATTTCCAGTCTCCAGAGTAGCCAACATGACTACACCATAGATCTAGATCTAGATCTATATCTCCGTTTTCCCTCGTCATACTCACGCATTTACGTGACAGATCAGTAAGGCCAGTAAGCCCATATGTAGTGATAAGACTGATTAATACATTTGTCACCAGAATGTTGACCAGCCTATATGTATAGACTATAGATCTAGAAGATGGTGCAGTGGCGGAGCGATTAGTGCGCTCGTCTCCGAAACGGAAAAATCCATGTTCGAGCCTCATTTCGGACACGGATTTTTTCGCTCCCTCCTGCCCACCCTGCAGTAATGAGTACATGACTTCGAGTTAGGGGAAGTAAAGGCAGCGTGGAAAGGAACTGGCCACCCTACCACAATATGCCGAAGGCCCAGGAAGGGTCACCACAATCTGCATCTCGTCTGCTGTGGCCTCTTTCCAGTCCTTCAAGGTAGTAGCTCTAGCAGTCTGGTCTGTGAGCTTTCACTTGTTCTGCATAGCTGTTTGTTTCAGTTGCGAAAGGCTGGTGAAATATTTCGTCACCGACGAATGTATCAAAGTATCCCCTCAAATCCCTTCGTCTTTGATGGTGATGTCTTCAAGTAGACCAACAGAACTCTGGTTTTCAAAAGGTGGCATATTCTTGAGGAGTCCGTCTGTAGGGTTAGGTACAAGCCACACGTCATCACACGTGACTTGGGGTCTCTCAGCTCTGCCATGCCCCCTTTTTACACCCTGACGACTTGCTGGTGGTGTCTGTCCGTCTTCTTGTGGACTTTGCTGGTCCAGAGACTCACTGTCAATATCAGCTATACTAGTACTACGTTGTACTACTACTACTACTGCTAATCTAGTACTAGATTCAGCACTTGTCTAGGGTGTAGAATATTTGTTCACCTTGCCTTGTAGAAGCAGATTCTTTTGATGAAGCTGGACAATGAAGATAGGGGGCCCCCTTCTAGATGAGGATGTTTCTGTTCTTCTCCGATCTAGATCCGTGGGTGATTGGCGGTGCTTTGGTATGGTTTGCTTCTTCTTTCCTATCAAACATCTATCGCCCTTATCTCCCCTTTTTATGTTTGTTACTCTCTTGTAACACCTCTAATCTTCTTGTGCTCATATA
>NW_004798027.1:183652-185114 GCF_000002075.1 Aplysia californica | reverse complement strand
GAGAGTTTCATTTGTAGCACTGTGTGTTCAGTAACCTCACTGCAGTTGGTACGAATGAATTTCTATATCTGTCTGTTCTTGCTTTTTTGTTATATACTAAACAATCAGAAACATGTATTTGTATGTCTCAGGATATGAATGTTGTATTTGTATGTCTCAGGATATGAATGTTGTATTTCTATGTCTCATTGTATGAACCTTGTTGTCAGCCGTGTTGAAGTTTCCAATAGATAAACAGAACTGTAAAATCTGTACTATAGTCCGGACAACACAAAATGGACAACTTGTCGACCTCATTACACCGAATCTAAGTGGCGAATCTCTCTGAATTTTTGCCTGCGCCTCTGAATTCTAAAAGACCTAAAAAATTTCGATTTTCGGAATCAGGGTCGGATTCCTGAGTGATCATCATCATCATCATCATCATCATCATCATCATCATCATCATCATCATCATCATCATCATTGTATGTAGCAGGGGGGGAAAAAGGGTTTGAGACTTAGTATATTTTTCAAATTTAGTATAAGTTCAACGTTTCGCCCTGTAAAGGGCCTCTTCAGGAACATGTAAAAAAAAAATCATCATCATCATCATCATCATCATCATCATCATCATCATCATCATCATCATCCAGTGCCAGATCTGCGACAGACATCGGCGATCATGGTTCAGCATTCATTCCTTTGCTCGGATGCTCTTTAAAAAAAGCTATGTTTCCCCTATCTTTCCCGTTAGGGGGCCTACCTATTTGCTAAGGTTCTCTAAGTAGGTTGCTCTGGGCCTACCCCTGCCTCATTTGCCTTCAATTTTGCCAGTGAGAGCTACATGGTGGTGTCGGTGACCTAGTGGTTAGGCTACCGGGATCGTAATCAAGAGGTTGTCAGTGGTCTAGTGGTTAGGCTACCGGACTCGCAATCGAGAGGTTGTCAGTGGTCTAGTGGCTAGGCTACCGGTCTTGTAATCGTGAGGTTGTCGGTGGCCTAGTGGTGAGGCTACCGGACTCGTAATCGTGAGGTTGTCGGTGGTCTAGTGGTTAGGCTACCGGATTCGTAATCATGAGGTTTTGGGTTCGGTGGTTCGAGCCGCGGGCCTGGCATTGTGTCCCTGGGAAAGTTACTTTACTCGAATTTTCCCAACTTCACCCAAGTGAAACTGAGTACCCAGCCCTAGACAGTGAAAGATCTTGTCAGTTTGTTAGTGTTTGAACGCTTAACCAGCTGCTTGCACTGTATGCTTCCCGGGAAGCTGAGAATGTTTCTGAGTGTTCTTTGGTCTGCTGGGGTAATAATAGTGTAAAGCGCATAGAGCTTGCTTTCGAATGGGGATATGCGCTATACAAATGCTCTTTATTTGTTAGTATTGTTAAATGCTCAAGACTTTTGTGTCTATTCAGGTGTCCCAAAAACGGCATTTTTCGTTTCCTGATTGTTTTTAACAGAGAGTGTCCCAGGAGGGCTCATT
>NW_004798027.1:176667-179215 GCF_000002075.1 Aplysia californica | reverse complement strand
TGAAAGAGAGAGAGAAAGAGAGAGACAGACACACAGACAGACAGACAGACAGACAGACAGACAGACAGACAGAGAGTCGTGAAATCTGCGAGAATTCCTGAAAGAAATAAGACCCTAGCACACGTCATACCCGAGAAACGATTCCCTGAATGGCTCATGATTTAGTAATTAGGTCACGTCAATGATCTACGCTCAAACCACAAAAACTGAGCCTCGGCTCACCACCAATCACCATAACATAAGCGCATTTATCATCTTGCCTACCAAGGAATTTGACTTAAAGATTAGTCTAACCCTTTGTGGTAAATCACATTAATTGTATATATCTGGAGATAGGTAGGGAGGAGAGCGGGAGAGGGGGGGGGGGGATAGAACTAATGAACTGGTCTAAATCGTGTTGATGAGAACGTAAAGTCGTCTTTTTTTACGCACGTTAGTTGTCTGTTTTACGCACTCTTGGAATCAGGTGTAGCGCACTGACAATGAAAACCGTGCAGTTGAAAGGAAGAGTTTTGCGTATGTTTGGATTCAAGTGATATGCACTACTGTATGAAAACATTTTTGTTCAGGGGCAACGTCTTGCATAAGCTCGAAGTCAAATGCTCTCAAAGATCGTACATAACAAGATAGTTCGCTCAGCCAAAGATCGTACATAACAAGATAGTTCCCTCAGCCAACGATCATACATAACAAGATAGCTCACCCAGCCAAAGATCGTACATAACAAGATAGTTCACTTAACCAAAGATCGTACATAACAAGATAGTTCACTCAGCCAAAAAGGTGTCTGCGTAAGTCCGCGCATTGCTTCAGATGGCTCTGCAGTCTTTGTTTAGAAGCTCTCTTTCGTTTCTCCAGAAGAAGAATAGGAATAACGCAGTTTGTCAGTTTCACTTTCATTATTTTTTTACACCGGTAGGGTAGCTCTGTTCGCAAAGTTCGCCCCTTTTCGAAGAGGGCGCCACCGAATTTTGAGGACACTTTTTTAATTGGCTCAAAGAGAGGAGTGAACTATCTTGTTATGTACGATCTTTGATGCTCTGTTGTGGTAAAGAAAACATTGTGTTGTTTTCACTGAGTAATAGACTTAGTGGAAATTGCATTTTCGAGAAAACTTAAGAATCTTGGCATCTATTTAGATTCCAGTTTGTCTATGTCGGCTCAGGTAAATCATCTGATCAGCCGCATGTATTTTGAAATACGCAAAATTAGTAAAATACGTAATCTAATCAATACTGAGTATCCTGCTTTACTAGTAACTAGCTTATTTTTATCAAAACTCGATTATTGTAACTCTTTATATATCAGGAATATCACTGGAGAAAGTTAAAAGACTTCAAATTGTCCCATTAATGCTACACGTTTAGTTGTATGGAAAAGAAAGCGAGACTCTGCTAAACCTCTTTTACGAACTTTGCATTGGCTTCCTGTTGAGAAAAGGATTGTGTACAAGTTGGCCACCCTATGTCACAAATGTTTGAATTATAATGCACCATCATACTTAACAAATCTGTTAGGACTGTACATTCCAACTCGCAGTATAAGGTCTTCAGATGACAAAAAGAAATTTGTTTTACCCTCTATGAAACTTAAAACAAAGGGTGAAAGGGCATTTGAATACCAAGGCCCCAAGATCTGGAATGTTTTACCAAGCACTTTAAGAGAGATCAAATCGTTTGATTCATTCAAATGTCAGCTGAAGTCGTTTCTGTTTTTAAATTAATACGATGAATATTTGGAGTGATTTTCTTTTGGTCCGAACGCAACGTTTAATGTTACTGTTATACATTGTACTGTATTGTAAAGCGCTAGGAGCCTGTGTACTTTAATATGGGTTGAGCGCTATATAAAAAGTCTTTTATTGTTATCATCATTATGAGAGCGTGGGACACATTAAAAACTTTTTCAGTTGGTAGAAAATTATGAATTTAGCAGGGGGGGGGCGGCCGAAACCTATTCTTATCAATTTTAGACCACCAAGAGATCTTTGACGTGCACAACTTGCCAACAGGATCTCCGAGATTTTCTGCCCTTGTCCGAGAAGGCTAGGTGTAGATCTGTCCTACCAGAAAATCAGGGGTGTGGCTGAAAGACAGCAGTAGGAAGGAGCCAAAGAGTAGCTGTAGAAAGGCTGCAGAAAGAGTCAGGAGCCCAGAGGAGGGGGCAAAGGAGGTGAGGGGGTGGTGCAGAAAGTGGAGCCGAAAGCAGGCGACAGAACATTGCTAGATAGCTGGTAAAGAGGGGAAAGGGGACAAAGAGAAGAAAATCTGTTCCGTCGCTACCCGGATTCGAATCCGGGACCTTTGTGTAAGAGGCAAACACCTTTACTTCTAGACCACGAGAGCCCCCAGTAAAAGTCTCGGTTATTTTTTTCTGAAATTGATTACGGGCGTGACTTATCCCGTGGTTTCTATACCGCGTCCAAATTGGAGTCCCCGTTTGCATTCTATCTAATATCCTCGAGAGATTTATGGTAAAGATAAAACAAAACAAACAGCGTATTATTTTCTAGGTTACTTAATTTGTGTCGGGGGAAAGGGCGGGGGGG
>NW_004798027.1:171320-176308 GCF_000002075.1 Aplysia californica | reverse complement strand
AGAGAGAGAGAGAGAGAGAATGTTTTACGGAGCGGGTTGTCCCAGGATGTGAGACATGTATTCACTAATGTCCTGTCTTGTTGTGCGAATGCGTGACTGCACCTAACCTTTGTAAGGTCTACTGCCATTTTAACGTCCAAGACAAATTTCTCCCTACGAGATGAATAAAGATTGTCATTGTCATTCTCCGGAAAACCCTCAACACCACAAGATGAGACAGGCAGAGAAATGAAGAAGTAAGAGCAGCTATTGGCACCGAGTCCTGTCTGCAGTACATAGAAAGACAGAGAATAAAGTGGTTTGGCTACCTGTTAAGTATGTCACCTGGCCAGCCAGCCTCGAGAGCCTTCAACACCAAGCACTCAGGCTATAAAGGAAGAGGAAGACCACGTAAAAAAATGGATCGAGGCAGTCTAGTGTAAAGGAAACCCTGAAAAAACATAATATCCAAATTGAAAGATCAATTTTGAATACCTAGATTGAGAATCGCCAAAACGGTGATACACATGGAAAAATCCTGGTTGATATTGCAAGTAAAATCCAAAAACCTTTCTACGAGTACAGAAAGGGTCCGGGAACAGCGTTCTAAACACAGCAACATCTTTGTCAGGAGCAGGTTTTGATAGTGTATGCACCAGTCATGTGGAAAATGCTGATGGGATGGGGGGGGGGAGGGGGGAGAAACAGTTTTGAAAAGTCGAAGCACGAGTCCAAATATCACGTGAAACTTTTCAAGACAAGTCAAGAAATAAGAGAAGGCTTCTCCATTGAACTAGGTAATTTATTTTAAGTTGTAGAAAACATTACTTACTATATATCTAAAAAATTATATTGGAAATTGTAGAACTATTCAATGCAGATGTGGTGGAAAATATCTGCTATAATATATAATTTGTTTCTTTCTGTCGTTGTTGTAGTTTTTGTTTTTGTTTTTGTTGTTGTTTTGTTTTGGGTATTTGTGTGTGTGCAGTTTTTTGTTTGTTTGTTGTTGTGGGGAGGGGGTGGGGGGTTGTCTGTTTGTTTTGTGTGTGTGTGTGTTGCTGTTGTTTTTTTTAAAGCAAATTAAAATTGCATGACCTATGCAATATGAGAACTATGCAATATGAAAACTAATACAGATGAAGAAATGCAGCTGAAGCCAAATGTAGAAAACAAGTACACCGTTTTATATAACAAGGAAATAAAGTAACTTAATGAAACATGGATTCGTGATTAAAGGCAACAAATCTTAATAGACAATTATTATTGTCAAAAGCAAAAAGTGCAGCTACTTCGAATCGCTTCATTCTTCTAGCTATATTTGTCTGATAATTTAACATTTTTTACCCTCAAAGATTGGCGATTTCAAAAGCTGTACCAAGTACCGAGTACCGAGTACCAAGTACAAGTACCAAGTGTCAAGTACCAAGTACCGAGTACCAAGTACCAAGTACCAAGTACCAAGTACCAAGTGTCAAGTACCAAGTACCGAGTACCAAGTGTCAAGTACCAAGTACCGAGTACCAAGTACAAGTACCAAGTGTCAAGTACCAAGTACCGAGTACCAAGTACAAGTACCAAGTGTCAAGTACCAAGTACCAAGTAACATGTACCAAGTATCAAGTACCAAGTATCAACTATGAAGTATCAACTACCAAGTACCAAGTACCAAGGTTTTAACGTCCGTCTGCGATAAGGCAAAGGCTAAGAGTTAGAACTCAATCCAGAAGGACTCCAACGAGGATTAAACCTGAACCCTATGAGCCTCAAAATGAGGGATTTTTGTTTTGTTCGTTTGTTTTCTTCAGCAAGTGTTTTACGACGCTCGCAACTGCATAAGGTCATATTATGAGCACACGGGACACATTACATTTTCAGTTGGTAGGAAATTTTGAGTTTTGCCCGGATGGGAGCCGAAGCCTACTCTTATCGGTTTTAGACTACCAAGGGATCTTTAACGTGCGCAACTTGTACACGGGACCTTCAAGATTTTTCGCCCTGGTCCGAGAAGGCTAGGTGTAGATCTTTCCTACCAGAAGATCAGGGTGTGACTGAAAGACAGCAGTAAAAAGGAGCCAAGGATTAGCAGTAGAAAGGCTGCAGAAAGCGTCAGGAGCCTAAAGGAGGGGGCAAAGGAGACGAGGGGGTGGGGGCAGAAAATTGAGACGAAAGCGGACGACAGAACATTGTTAGAGAGCAGGAAAGGAGGTGAAAGGAGACAATTTTGGAGAAGAAAATGTTTCCGTCGCTATACTCGGATTCGAACCCGGGAACTTTGAATGAGAGGTGAACACTTTAACCTCTTGGCCACGAGAGCCCCCAAAATGAGGTTTAGTAGCACTACGCTACCGACAGTTTGTCTTTATTTTATCTGCACCATCTTAACCTAGGACACCCACACACAAGCTACGTTTAGCGAAGAGCCACAGTTTTAGAACTCACATTCCACTCACAAGGTTTCACAGTTAATTCTCTCATAAGCCACAAATATATGTGAGTGGAAAACGGACGTTGATAAGATTGTCGAAGAAATTAAGTTTTTCGGTTATCGGTTATCGGTTATCTCCACAGACGGATGGGCAGCCTTGTCGTTTAATTATGTCGTTTCCTGTCTCTTGCCAGTATGAATTGAAGAATCCTTAGAAAGGTGATAGTTTTGACATTTAGGTCAGTAGAGAGAGTCTATGAACGATTTTCTTGAAATAAATGACTCCTTCTATAACCCGGATGCCATAGACAGAGGAATAAAACAACGTCAATAATGCAATTACAAGAGTTGTTTATTTGTTGTTTTTATTTTTTATTTTTTATTTTATTTTGTTTTGGTGGGGGGGTTTGGGGGGGGGGTGACTTACATCTGTTTTTGGGGGGGCATTATTAGAGGAGATGCAAACATCTAGATTTTCAAAGCAGAGGTTTTTTACAACTGGAGAAAGAAAGAGAGAGAGAGAAAGAGAGAGAGAGAGAGAGAGAGAGAGAGAGAGGAGAGAGAGAGAGAGAGAGAGAGAGAGAGAGAGAGGGGGGGAGAGAGAGAGGGGGGGGATTGTCCAATGTCTGTATGGGTTATTTCATCAAAGGCCAAATAAACAAGTTTGTATCAACAACCGTCGTGTCTGTGTGGCAAACGTGACTATATCTAGATCTAACTGTTAATTATGTCTTACAGTGGCACGACGCGGCGGAATCAGGCACTCGTCAATGTTTGCGCATATGGGGTTATTGGTATCATCTTAGAGCTTGTCAATTTGCCTTGCTCTTGGAGAGAAAAATATCAATCTATGTAGAATACAAGTCGAGATTTTGCCATTAAAGGAAGGGGGGTTGCCTATTTTCAGAGGTAAAATTAATGAGAAAATGGCCGCCATAGTTTGATTTTTCCATATCTTGAGAGTCATTGGAAACCGAAAATTTACATTTTTTGTACCTTTAATCTACGTTTTTCTGTAAAATCCACACATGTATTTTTACATTATAGAAATAAAAGCTGTGGAGTGAAAAAAAAGGAAATTAGACAAAAATTGCCCAACAGCCAGAAAGATGCCAGTTTCTTCGATTTCATTTTTTTTTTACGAGCGCCTGATTTCACTAATTTTTTCGTTGCTATCCGGATTCGAACCCGGGACCTTTGAATGAGAGGCAAACACCTTAACCTGTAGACCAAGAGAGCCTCCTTACGGATATTCGGCATTTCTTCCCGCTCGATTTTTACTGTACTACTTAATCGTTTCAAGTTTCTATTTCTGTACATATGACCAACGAAATTCTTCTGCTGCTTCCTTTTTGTCTCAGTGAGTGCTCTTTTCATGTTGCTATATCCAGCTTTTCTTGATTATTTGGTCTGTCATTCCAAAAAGCTTTTCCGTTGTCCAGGCACAACAAGGGTGGATAACCTGTTTCTCACTGACATGCTCAGTGCGCAGTATCTATCCGGAGACGGCTCCGACAGAAATAGACCAATCAAATTAATGCGTTGTGCCTCTAGATCACATTTTAAAAATCTGAGAGGTTACAGGGCATGACCCCTGTTTTAACCCACAATTTGATATTTTGCAATTGAGTTTGAAATTCTCTTGAAAATAATTGATTTGCGAATGTTTTAGTGGCTATATGTATGATCTGCAGCAAATAATACGCAGTCAAGACCCTCAAAGCAGTGCATCTGTGTGCGGGAGTACGTCTCCGAATAGTTCCTGGGTGCTCGCCGGAGACGTCTCCGAATATCGACTGCCAGCTCAGTGGCGCTTTGAGGTAGGCCGTGTGTGCACTCATCCAACTTGGAAGGTGGCCGTATCCGATTTGCTGCCTATTTGGGCTTGCAATGCGTGTGTTTGTTTGGGAGTGTGTGTGTTTGTGTGGGTGTGTGTATTTGAGTGTGTGTGTGTGTGTAAGTGTATGTGTTTGTGTGTGTAAGTGTACGCGAGTTTGTTTGAGTATGTGTATGTAAGTGTATGCGTGTGTTTGTTTGAGTGTGAGTGTGTGTGTGTAAGTGTGTGTGTGAGTGTGTGTGTGTGAGTGTGTGTGTAAGTGCATGTGTTTGTGTGTGTGTGTGTGTGTGTGTGTGTGTGTGTGTGTGTGTGTGTGTGTGTCCTTTACTCTGATGTCGTCTGTGGTGTAGCAGTAGAGTGCTAGGCCGTCACACACCAAAGTCCTGAGTTCCTTTCTCGAGTGTGGAGAATTTGTATCTCGTATCTTAGTCTTTCTGCTGGAATGTTGTATCCCTCTCAGTCAGGTCGGGTTAGCCCTGGCAGACAGCGTGAAAGCCAGCTTCCTAAATGATCTAAATTATGTCGATGGGGGCTTTAAAACACCTAGGTGAAAAAAATGATATTGTTACTCTACTCGCTCAAAACAACATCATTTGCCAGCTGAGTCCTCACCAAGGCCAGCACAGACAGAGATAAGACATCTCTTCTTTTGCCCCGGCTGTCAGTGAGTGGGACAGCTGTTTTCTCCTCACTCTCCGACACATACCTCCTTCCCCCCCTCCCTCCTTCCTCCTTCCTTCTCTC
>NW_004798027.1:166344-169330 GCF_000002075.1 Aplysia californica | reverse complement strand
ACGACCACCTGTACAAGACAATCACCTGTACAAGACAATCACCTGTATAAGACTACCATCTCTACAAACGACCACCCGTCCAAGACGACCACCTGTACAAATGACCACCTCTACAAACGGCCACCTGCACAAACGACCACCCGTCCAAGACAACCACCTGTACGAACGACCACTTACTTTTTTAAAAGACATAAGGACACTCTTTGAAAGGACCACCTGGTTAGATTAGAAGTGTTACAAGAGAGTAACAAACACAAAGAAGGAGGGGAGATCAGGACGATAGATGTTTGATAGGAGAGAAGGAGCAAACCACACCAGAGCACCCGCCCAACCTTCCATCTAAGTATTTCTACAATGAAAAAAAATCCAAAACAGGGCAGGTCATAGGTGGAGAACTAGGTCAGCATAAATTCCCCGATGGACAACTTGGGATGTACCATAATATGGTTAGAGAGCATGAAAGGAGGGGAAAGGGGAAACTTTTAGAGAAGAACATTTTCCGTCTCTGTCCGGATTCGAACCGGGGATCTATTAATTGAATGAGAGGAAAACACCATAACCTCTAGTCCACGAGAGCCCCCTTAATTTTTTACAGTACGCATGTTGTTACTTGACATTTCAAATTTCAAATACAGAAATCAGAACGGTAAATACTAAAATGTGCATGAATAAGAAACCGGTGCCCCAAGACACAACAATCTCCAACCTTGTTGAGAAAGACAAAACTGTGCCGTCTCAAACAGTTCAAAGATCAACTGACAAAATGCGCACACCGTTAGTGAAAAGTTCAAGGATACTCTAAGCTATCTAACAAGCGCAACCCCCACCGCTCATTAATTTTCAGGGTTGTTGTTTTTTAGTTTCAGGTATAACGGTGTTACTAACTGTAATCTCTCGAGTAGAATATTTTAATAACTTTTTTTCTGTTTGAAATAGAAATAAGAAGCTTTGGTTTAGCTGGTCATGTCGTCGCTACCATTACAATGTCGTTGATATCTGTAAGATATCGGTTCGTTAATCTTTTGGTCTAATGTTGTTTAGAAAGAATCACTTTGTTTAGATTTTAGATTCAGGTTTTAGGTGAGGAACAAAACTTGAGGGTTTTTTAAACTCCGTTCTTGCAACAATGGATGGTTACATTTGATTAAACCAAAACACACTAGCACCTGTGTATCGCTACTGAATAGGGTTTACATTGTTTGTATAATTGCATATTATCCTTAACCGTATCAAATAAAGTCAAGAATGACGGCATCAAACTACTTACTTATAAAGTATGAGTAGAAATTCTGTACAGTTCTCCTTGTCGTTATCAGGAGATCGTGATTAAGGTGGGCCAAGGAGTACTATACCAGATACAGTACTCCTTGGTGTAGGCTTAAGCTATACCATTACATGTAGAAAGTGTCAGTGGTGATCTGTGACGAAGGCGATATACCAGACATACGTATGCAGAATGTGTGTGGGAAGCGAGAAGAGCTGTGAATTCTCAATAGAGTTACCCTCTTGTAGTGTACATCTATGGAATTCTCCCATGTTCCACGCTAAGGAGATTTGTAATGTCTTATAATAAACTAGCAGGACCCCCTTTCGATGAAAGGATTCATCGGTGCATTAACACCAACTGAAAGTCATTGGCCTACTACATAATTTACACTCTACTGGAATGGAACAATATATCTTGAGAGAAAAGTGACACACGTGTTTCCAAGTTACAAAATTTATAATAGAATGTATAGATTGATTCTCTATTCCGCTTTCGTGGTTGTACACTCCAAAATTTCAAAGGTGTGGAACCAGTGCGCACGGATTGTGAAAGGAAACCTCACTTGTTTACAATGTCGTCTTAGAAGATGGACTTTCCTAAGATTCTGTGTGTACGAAACAAAGCATTTAGGAAAAATCGGGGAAAGCAGTTTGCGTGGATTTTTTAAAGTTAGATCCTAACCACATGGATGCTGTTGGCGCCTGCAAAGTTTCAAAGGTGCGGGTTAGGTAACAGGGGAGGAGTTTGTGCACAAAGCCTCCCAAGTCCACTTTTATAAATATAGATTAGCTGGGTACCCCGCTCAATGAACGGACTCAATCGTCCGGTCATATTGTGGGGGTCACTGCATGTGAATGGATGTCTCAATTTTCATATCATGGAAAACGAAATATGCCTTGAACACTGCAATGAAATGACGAACGGGAAAATCGTAAACGGCCGATAGTGTTTTCTATTTTTCTCATTTGTTTAGGCAAATGCAAGCACTTACTGTATTGATAGAAACTTAGCTTGGTCTTTGGACTAACTTTAGTAATTTTTCCATGTTATGGAAAACAACCATCCACATGTACGGAATTGTATAGATAAATTATGAAGAAAAGTTTTTCAGTCTAGCGTCGTTTGTCGCATCACTTCTCAGTGACCCGGAACGACAAAGTTATGTGTGTTCAGTCCCTAGTTGGGAGAAGCTTGATGTAAAAAAAAAAAAAAAAAAGTTTCACATGTCAAACCTTTTCGAATGCAATTCTTTGAATATCTTGAATACGACTCCAAATAAACTTACGGTTTTGATAAAGCAGATATAACATTTCGTTTGTGATCTCATGATAATATTATATTAGTGCCATGGATGAAAGGAAAACAGCGGAAATACAGAGCTTCCATCCACGTCACTGCCATGAAAGAAGCTGCATGAAGACAACCTTGAGAACATCTTAAGCAAAATTGACCGTCTGCAAAGACGAAAAGAGCCATACAGTAGACCAACACGGCCCAAACTGTCAGACAGAACGTTGTAATTCTGAGGTAGCGACTTCCTCTTGTATGACCAAGTCAAGGATTGCCCACTCGTCACAGACAAGGCCTGGTATTATTTGTATTATCTGTATTATTTACGCTCATTTTGGAAGATATGTTTGAGTCTCTCTCTCGCTCTTTCTCTGTATGTGAGTGTGAGTGTGAGTGTGTGTGTGAGTGAGTGAGTGTGTGTGTGTGTGT
>NW_004798027.1:163319-164973 GCF_000002075.1 Aplysia californica | reverse complement strand
AGAGAGAGAGAGAGAGAGAGAGAGAGAGAGAGAGAGAGAGATTAAGATAAGTTGCTGGGTTTTTTTAGTCGTTTTCAAGACTCTTTGCTAATCTGGGTCGGTTCTACCGAGGATAAACACTTAATTGTTCTGACGTTCAATTTCTTGCGTCACCTTATTAAAGTGTTGAATATGGCGTTGAAACCAGATCATTACCATTTTTAATACGTATAATTACTATTGACGTGAGTTTTTCACATTAATAAGAAGAAGAAACAAAGGCGCTTAATTACCGGCAATTGGAGAAGTATAAAAAAAAGCATTATCATTTTAATTAAATTAATAAACCTGTGAACTACACTCGTTATTGCTAAACGCTTTTTCTGTCTATATATTCAAGATGGTGAAACAAAGGAGATTTCCCTGCTGGCGTCATCAATGGGAGTGTGAACATTGACACACAAACAAAGCGTGTTGCTGATTAGACTAATTAATTAGAAAGAGACTCGATCCAACGAAACTAGCTCAATTCCCGAGCGGGTGGGGTAAAAGGTTTATCGAGTATCTTGGTCTTTTAGCTGGGATGGTGTATCCCTCTCAGAACGGCTTTACCCTTTTTGATTTAGTGTTTTACAGCACTTGCAACACAAACAGGTCTTATAAGTGCCGAAGACTAGAAGAGGTGTTATAAGAGAGTAATATACACCAAAAAGACGGAAAAGAAATATGGACGATAGATTATTGACAAGTTTCGTGGTTACCTAGGTAGCCCAGTGGTTAAGTCGATAGACTAGTGGTTTAAGTTGAGAGACTACTAATGGTTAGGCCACCAGACACATAATCGTGAGATTAGGTACAGGGGTTCGAGCTTCAGCTCGGTCCGACGTTTTGTCCTTGGGAAAGACACTTTACACGAAATTCCCATTTGGCTAGGTCCTTGAGGAGATGGACGTTAAACTCGGAGGTCGCGCCTCTTATATAACCCAGTAGTGTTGATAGAGGCGCTATACCATTTTTTATTGACAAGGAAGGAGCAGACCCCACCAGAGCACCCTCCAGCCACATACAGGTTGGCTCGACAGTGACAGGCAGGGTCGTAGGCCCGCCTCCTAGATTATTTAATTAAATTGTGTTAATGAGAGCGGAAAAATAACATTTACATTTTTTTAAACAACAACATTTAAATAAAAACAACATTTGAATAAAAAGAACAAAAACGACAAGAATTCATTTTCCTTTATTTGTCAACACAGTACAGTGGAACTCTACTTCAACAAAAGAAGATAGACTGCCCTGTTTTATAACCCGTTTTCAAATATCACATATTCATTGAACGCATAAATGAGCCAGCTCAGATTCAACGACTCTCATTTGAAACCAAACTCATTTTGATTCAGGAAGTCGAATACAATAAACAGCAGGTCATGCTTCGTGCCTGCAGTTATCTACACAAAGACCTCATATTAATTTGCTATAACGAACACTCCTCAGATTCAACGAAATAGAATATTAGGCCCCACGATCTCTTTATATCCAAGTTTCTCTGTACAACAAATTACGACAAGACAAACATAGTACAATTGTATTGATCCCAGAAGGGCAATTTGGTTTACTATAGCAAACATATATACATACACACACACACACACACACACACACACACACACACACACAA
>NW_004798027.1:158861-163132 GCF_000002075.1 Aplysia californica | reverse complement strand
TATGTATATGTATACATACATACGTGTATACATACATACAGAAATAAATTCATAACTATAAATACATACTTAAATAAATACATACACATATACTTATATAAATACACAATACCAATACAGACCAATCTCACAACCATACCACTGCTGGTCGCCACTGTGCAGCGCCCTGATATATTCTGAAAAAGCAGAAAAGCAGAAAAGCAGAAAACTAAGGAACTTCCCTCAACAGAAAGTCTTTACAGCTTGATTTCTATGCTTTCCGCGTCGTTTGCTCAATTTTGATTTCACTCAAAAGCTAGGTTTCCACGGAGTAGGGCCTACAATGCTTGTGGGAAACTACAGGGTCATCAGGTGGCTAGGATATGCTCAAGAAAACAGACCACTCGTGTAAGAACGACAGGCTAATGAAAACGGAATGCGGAAAGATTTTAGAATATTCCTTTCCTCTATTTCGCACACAAAAGCATTTAATGTACCTCTCCCTTCACACCAATACGCCTGGAAAGCAAAGAAGACAAATAACCTAGCAACTCTCACCTTTTCTATTGGATGGTCCTGCATGACTGGACGCTCTTCCAGAATACATCTCTTGAAAAGGGATGTACTCTAAGAGAAGATAGAAAACCGGAGAAAATCACTGTATCTCCACAAAAAGGTAGTCTTCACACCTTGATTTCTACGTTTTAAGTTTCCCTCTAGGTGCAGAATTAGAAGCTATGTCTTCATGGAGTACAATGCTCGTGGAAAAAGACGAGGTCGTAAGGTAGGTAGGATATGCTCAAGCGACTGGAATGCTCACAGATGTCAGAATGTGTGCTACATTTCCATTTACCACAACACCCTTAATCCACAACCCACGACACCCACACAACCTGCACAACTTGCAACTCCCACAATCCACAACACCCACGCAACCCACAACCCACACGTCATCCACAATCCACGAAACCCACGTCATCCACAATCCACGAAACCCACGTCATCCACAATCCACGAAACCCACGTCATCCACAATCCACGAAACCCACGTCACCCACAATCCACGAAACCCACGTCACCCACAATCCACGAAACCCACGTCACCCACGGTCCACGAAACACACGTCACCCACAACCCACAACCCACACGTCACCCACAATCCACGAAACCCACGTCACCCACGATCCACAATACCCATGACACCCATACTACCCACACAACTCGAAACACCCATAACACCCACGTCACCCACAATCCACCAACCCACAAAAAGTGACAATCCAAAACACCCACAATCCACGCAACCCAAATCACCCACGCAACTCCCACAATCCACAACACCCACGCAATCCACAACCCCCGTCACCCACAATCCACGCAACCCACAACCCATGACAATTTGACAACCTCGATCCGCGCCGACTTCAACTCCAACCCACGATGGTCTCCACCCACAAACACCACAACAAATTTGATCCGAGACGACTTTGAGCCAAGTCAACCCTGATAACCACGAAAACATGTATCCTGACAACTTTGACCATGACAACCACAACAACTTCAACCATGATGACCGTGACAATCTCAACACCAAGAACCACAGCAACTTCAACCATGATGACCATGACAAAATCAACAACGAGAACTAGATCTACATCAACTTTGCCCATGATAACTTTGCCCATATGTAATTAAATTTCCCTCTCCTGTAACATCAATAATACAATATTTCAACATCAAAGAAAACAAATATGTCACGACACTGTAAAATCAGGCACTCGTCAATTATTGGTCATGTGGAGTTATTGGTATCATCTGAAAGCCTGTTCATTTGCCTCCCTTTCGATAAAAAGTACCCATCTATCTTGAATAGCAGTCGAGATATTTGCGATTGAAGAAGGTCGAGGTCGCCAGAATTCAGAGGTAAATTTTGTGGAAAATGGCAGTCGAAGTTTGGTAATTTCCATAGTTTGAGAGTTCTTGGAAACTGAAAACTTACAAATATTTTGCCTTTGATCAACATGTTTCAGAAAAATTCACACAGAAATGTGTTTTTAAAATGATACAAAAGGTGTTGGGACAAAAAACAAAAATCTGATAAAAATTGCCAAACCGACAGAAAAATGTGGTTTCTTCGATTTTATTATTTTGACGAGTGCCTGATTTTACCACGATGTCTCACAAAGAACAAAGCAGAACTTATCTTTTCTCTTGGCTGGTCCTACATGACTCGTTGATCTTTCAGTAGACATCTCTTGAAACACAATGTACTCTGGGAAAATAGAAAACGGGAGAAAATTACTGTATTTCTCCGAAAAAGAAAGTCTTTGCGGCTTTATTTATATGTTTTGAGCTCAACTCGCTCAATTTCAGTTTCACTTATGACGCAGAATAATTAAGTTTTCATGGAGTATTTTGCTTGTGGAAAAAAAGAAGGTAGGAGGATATTTGCTGAATAAAGTGGAATGTTTACAGATCTTAGAATGTGCATTTCCTTTATATCATATTTAAAATAGAATGGCTGCATTTCTTCCACGACTGACCGTCTTTCTAAAATCTCCTAATTACAACACTCCTCTCCACAAGTTTCTTTTTGGACCTTGAAATGAAAACAAACCTTTGTGGTCCAGTAGAAATGCCAAGCTTGGAGTCCTCTGCAACTGGTCCTCTCCCACGCCTAGTTAAGGGTGAAGGAGGGGGACGGGGGAGGAGGAGGGGGGTGAGGAGGGAGGTTAGTGCTGAACGCCCTCACTGTCGAAGAATTCATACAAAGGCATTAACGTGTCAGTCTTACGTGCTGCTGTTTCTGGCAATTATCGCGTTCTCTACTCTAGCGATAATGGTTCAAAATGTCTACAAGAAAAACGCATATATTGCTGTCATTAATAAATTACTCAGAGACAAACACAACCAAATGTCATCCCAGGTGGTTTTATAGGCAGGCGTAGCAATTGCCATCTTACAACAGACTAAAAAGGACAGAGACATTTAAAGTTTACAAACATGTCAGTCAGACATTCAGCCCGTTATACCACCAGAGTGGGACAAGTGTGAAGTTGGCAACAGAGTGTGCTGGTGAAATAGCAAAGGGGTTTTCACTATATAATGATGTAGCTCACATTCATGTCCATTCAGTAGCACACCGACATGTCAGAAAGAAGGATTTGCACTATACGTAATCTGAATAGTTACAGTACAAAACGCGACAAATGGCATTCAAGTTTGGACGAAATTAGAGGTTGACAAAATGCCATTTTTCCCCTTTAAAATGACTTTGTACATAAAGTAAGGCTTTTTAAAATACAAAATGAAACAAAAGTAGTAGATCTTATCTTTGCAGTATGAATGTGTCACATTTAGTCCAAAACGTGTCGAGACCTCATAAATTTAAATGATAAGAAACCAACACAGATTTCATCATGCAACCAATATATTAAGCTATAGCTTGTTCTGTTCACTTTCGTCTGTCCACTTTTTTTTTAAGTTCTAGATCTAGATCATTCACAATATGCCCTTGATTTCTCAAAAAATTGCAACGCACTTCTGGCAGGCCAGTGACCAAACTAAAAGTTGTTTTGCTTTATCTTATTCTGTAATTTTGAAAAATTCTCTTTTTGGGCCCTATGTCAAAAACCGCTTTTGCGATGCATGCACAAAATCACTTAAAAGAATGACACAGCAACCTGGCCTACAATTTGCTCATTTTGGGACAACGACACCACTCTGCCACCACATTTCGGTGTAAGCTTGAAATAGTTTAAGAAAAACTTTCATCCTCCAGTTGTCAAGACGCCTCATCGTGAGTCCCACATCGTCTGTTGGACCGTGTTCCTTCGGCGTACGTCAATGTGTGGTGTTGAGAAAAACTACATCAACGTCTTAATGTTTTAGGTATATGCTGTAAATCCCCTGTTATTTTGTTGTTGTTGTTGTTGTTGTTGTTGTTGTTGTTGTTGTTGTTGTTGTTGTTGTTGTTGTTGTTGTTTTTACCTTCGTTGAGCTAACATCAAAGAAACGTGTCGGAACCTTTGCAGTGACGTTTATGAATTTGCTTTTCGATTCTGTTGATCATCCAACCTTTAGATTCTGGACCTGTATTCAAAGATCTGAGATGGTTAAACAGAGCGATTTCATTTCATCTTGTTTTAAGCGCCGTGAGACGAAAGTGAGCAAGCTAATCCTTACACATCACCTTTGAGCTACTCTAAAAAAACAAAGCTGCTCAAGATGGGGCGGGGCGGGGGGACAAACACATATAGGCCTATAAACTCTCTCTCTCACACACACACAC
>NW_004798027.1:156478-158598 GCF_000002075.1 Aplysia californica | reverse complement strand
ATGCCACCCTGAATTTACCATAATTTGAGGTTTTGCAGTTGTTAGGTTTGATATCTTAGCTCGCCGCGCATCAAACTTATAGAGAATCTAGATTTCTAAATCTAGCCCCTAAACAAGCATTGTCGAATAATCAAAATATGCCAACATAAAGGTGGGATCTAGAATCTAGAATCTAGAATCTAAATGATTCCGCAATTAGCAGATGTGGAAGGGCCATACTAATTTACACTCATGACTGTCGCAAGCAGGGAATCTTTTAGTGCTTGAAGCCACGGAGCCATCTTGTCAAGAAGTAAGAAGGGAAATAACTCATATATTGTCCTTAAACTAGTCATGGCAGAATCGTTTTCCTTGACATTGGCCTGTCGCCGCTTTAGAATTTAACAATGGACTGTGTTAATTAAACCCTGTATAAACTGTAATACAATTTGAGCACGAAAGCCGGTGATGTTATTGTTGTTGTTGTTTTTTTGTTCTTTTTTATTTTGCTTGTTTGTTGGATTATAATTTTTGTTGTTGTTTTTATTTATGTTGTTTCTTTTTGGGGAGGGGGGGGGGCAGCGGAGTTAACAGCCCTGGGCCGAATGCCAGATTGGATATTTTTTTAACTTAGGTCGTTTTGAGGAGGTTTCAAAGTTCTTATAAACCCTTTTGGCTTGATGCTATCGGATACTACCTTTTCATTCGGCGGTAGGCTTATGGGCGAAAATATAGAGAAGGCCGAAACTTAAGCGGCTGAAGATCGACGTGGACAGGCGCCAGTAGGAGTCTGCTTGACTCCACAAAGAGGGCACCTAAAGCAAAGATCTAGATTATATACGAAAAAATTACACCACAACACAGTTGGTATTTATGAAGCATTTATTTGGGGATGAAAAAAACTCGAGATTCTTAAAGTATTGCTTAAAATGTAATTCTGCTCTGATGCCACCCTAATTTGATTTTTAAAATGTAGTTAGTTTTTGTCTACCGTGAAGCACCAGCTCTGAAATGGCCATTTAAATTGTTCCCTGTCCAGTCGGGTGACGTCACGCAAACCGCTCAACCCAAGTCGGAGGTGGCGAGACGGCACCTCAGTGATTTCTTGTCGCATCTTCATTTTTAATAACAGTGAAAGCAGTTCACAACAAAGAGTGAGCTTAAGAAGAAGTCACATTTTCACTGTTAAAAAATGGAGATGCGACAAGAAAGCACTGAGGTCGCGAGTTGATAGCGGGACGCCCTTCCCAGTTTTTCGGGCGTAATAAGAATGTAGGGTGGATTCCGATAAAGCCGACAACGCTGATCCGAGCTTAAAGCCGCCTGCAGTCTGCCAGCTCTATGTGGGGCAAGCTGTCAGTCTCCGAAATCAGCGTTCTCTATGTTTTCGCCCTATCATCTGTTTAATACATATGTAGTCTAGAGTCGTGTTGATAGGGGCGTTAAACCCAAACTCTTTACTTAAACATAGGTTTTTGCTCGCCGATTTGTTCAGTGTATTTTACCTCTGGCGCCTGTGGTGTAGTAGGTAGGTGTGTAGTTTATTATCATACATGTACTATTTATACCGCCACACACAGAAAGAGTGGGTTCACTTCCCGCGGGAGGAGAATGTTTCTTCAGTAGAGCTGTCTTCGGGGACGTTGTATATAAAATGGGAAATAACAATGTTAATGACTAATTTATGTAAAAATATATATTGATATATTTTTGTTTATTTGTTGTTGTTTTTTGGTCGAAAATTATGTTTTATTTTTTTAATTGTTTTTTTACCAACCCCCTCTAGACATGTATTTTATTTAGGCATATTTAATTATTTTTTACAATCCGTTTGCTCTATATGCGTATCTTATTTATTAAGAATGATTTTTTTTTTAACCGTCTCCTCGAGATGTGTAATTTATTTAGGCGTGAGTAATCTTTTTTTTTTAACCAACCATGCCCTCTATACGTGTGTATTTAACTTAGGCATATTAAATTTCTTTTTTACCAACCGTCTCCTCAAGTTGTGTATTTTACTTCGGCATTTATATAATTCTTTTTTTACCGTCTCCTCTAGATGTGTATATTACTATAAGGAATATCTAAATTTTTTTTAACCAACCGTCTACTCTAGATGTGTATTTTATTTAGGCGTATTT
>NW_004798027.1:152224-156022 GCF_000002075.1 Aplysia californica | reverse complement strand
GTGTGTGTGTGTGTGTGTGTGTGCGTTTGTTTGTGTGTGTCTATATGTACAACACATTCAATATCAGAAAGTCATTAAATAGTATCACATATCAGTACAATTAAAAAGAAAGACTGAACAAAATGGGACCTTCAACCCCCCAACCCCCATCTTGAAACAGGCAGTAAACAACCAAAAGAACATTTTTTTACCACAACCTTTTCTTAACCAACTATGACCCATAACATATATAATTTTGTACGATTGTTTTACCATACCCAAACTTTATTTCAATAAAACAAAACCGAACATGGTTCACATTTTCCAAATAAACACCAAGACGGGGATTTGAAAAGCCCAAGTTATTCAGTCCGTCCAAAAAAAAAGATTTTATGCATTGCATTGGGGGGAAATAAAGGAGTAAAAAAAAAACACAACTTTTTTCATCTTCCACACACAATGGTTCTACTGGCAGGCGAACCACAGTTGTTAGTGATTAGCCTGCCTATAAACAGTGACAATATTCACACCTTTCAATCAATCAACACCGAGTCGTCCGCACTAGCATTTGAGGCATTTGACCATCACTCTACACAAACAAACGTTTCAGTAACAACAGTGTCAAAAAACCTGACAGATATACGTTTTTTTAGATTTCTGTTTCTGATCTACTCCCATCTGTTACATGTACAATAAAGCACTTTGTTGACTCATCCTTCCGTTCAAAGTTCACGCATTCAGAATCATAGGTCAAGTAAAAGTAAAAGTAAACTTTGGAACACCTCCCGCCCCCACCCATCTTATTCTTACATTCCTTAAAAACCTCTTTCACGCATCATAATGTTTTGCTTTGTTTTAATATGTTTTATGGCGCTCGCAACTGCATAAGGTCATATGAGTGCCAAGGGGTGGAGGTCAACAGAGAAGTCCAAACAGGGAATCAGGCTTACTCTTAGTTCAGTTTAGTATGGGGTTTTACGGCGCTCACAACTGCATAATGTCATACGAGCGCACAGGCTTACTCTGCTCACCTCTCTAGCTTCAACAGCACAAAGTCTGCTTCAACTATCAAGGCACCCCAGAAATAGCCATTCACAAGAGAGTGGAAAACATACAAAAGAAGTCAAGGAAAAATGAGGATAGTACGGATGAGGAAAGCATCATAATGTGACTTCACAGAGACCCAACAGCAGCCCACAAAGACTGGGGAATCAAGCTGTGCGTACAATAGCAAGCCCTGAAAGTTCCCAACGGAGGGCTAAAGTCTACTTTTACTTCTACTACCATACACGGTGACCAGCTGTGACCTCCTCAATATTGTATTCTATGTAACATAATTCTATTCAACATATTCCCCAAGAACCTATAAATTATGGTCACTTTTAAGCACAAGAGGGCTATACCAAAAAATGCTGTTTTGAGAAAATCAAAGGTAAAGTTTTTGGACCCTTGTTCAGTTTTTTTAAAGACAAGGAGAGAATGCACACTTTTGATGTAGGTCAAGATTTCTGGAAACCCCCCCCCCCCCCCCCCCCCCAAATCAGGGTTGGCCCGCTTGTCCATAAAAGCGACCTGATAGTGCATGACTTACCACTACTCAATGTACATCATATCATACCCATTCAACAGCCCATCTTTATGATTGTATTCTAAAAACACCCCCAATAATTCCACTAAATCTATAGCATATATATACACAAATGTAATCACTTTTGTCAAACTGATACAGTGCAGCCTCTCTATAACGACTTTTGATATAACGACATCCTCTGAATAGTGACACGGTGCCCAGGTCCCGATTTTTTCCTCATATAAACAAATCATTAGTAATATTTATTTTTTTGTCTTTTATAACAACAACTCTCTATAGAGACATTTTTTTCTGTTCCCGACGATAGCATTATAGAGAGGCCGCACTGTACGAGAAACAAGGGCCCTCAAACAAACGTAAAGAGTAAAACAAAAAATGAACAAGAAAAAAGAGAGATAGCCACTC
Organism: Aplysia californica; assembly: GCF_000002075.1. Classification (NCBI taxonomy): domain Eukaryota; kingdom Metazoa; phylum Mollusca; class Gastropoda; order Aplysiida; family Aplysiidae; genus Aplysia; species Aplysia californica. The sequence goes on along the minus strand of NW_004798027.1, from coordinate 154,047 downwards.
AAGTCAGGACATATGCATCATCTTCTTGTGGCTTGTGACACACACACACACCAATCACACACTGTGTTTCAGCACATACTACATACGTATAGTACAACATACATTCGAGACGCAGATACCATGTACATCCTTTACACTTTTGTCGTAAGGTTCCTTTTGTTAAGCCAATGTCTCTATTCAAGCAATCCTCACATTCATAAACCCATCTCTCTCCATACCATCCTCAAGCAATCCTCACATTCATTTTTCTAGCTCTCCTTTGTACAATTACTCATCCACCCACCTTGTTCCATCTCTCCTTCAAGCAATACTCATATTCATCCTTTCTGTCTCTCCATCTCACTCTCTCGTTCAGTTTCTACAGACACGCTAGAAAAATGAGAAACCCACTTAGCCCACGCCTTCATTTACAACAGTCAGAAACATTGTTTTTATACACACTATCATCCGTACCGTCATCGGTATCATTATCATCATCATGAGAACCAATATCATCAAGAAAATTAATCCTCTTTCAGTAACTCGACACAATTTCTTAAACTCCCCGAAAACAAAACATTATATTTATAGTTGTTCTTTTTTAATGTAAGAGTTTTTCCATCCCAATCCACATAATTTAGATCTCTTTGGAGGCGGGCTTCCGACCTTGCCAAGCCGGGCTGAGAGGAATTCTTTATATACAACTTCCTCGAATAAAGATCAAGATAATAGAAATTTGGGAATTCACCTTGGGTCCCCTGCACGCCACGGTGAAGTACATAACCGCCACACCACAGGCACTGGTTCAAAAACCCAAAGCCAGCACCGGAAACTAAAAACAGGTCTCCAGCCAACAGCCAAAACCAGCCAAATAATTCACGGTCATCATCTCTTGTGAACATCTAGCTCTCACTGGCAAAATTGAAGGCAAACGAGGCAGGGGTAGGAGAAAGATCAGGATAACGTAGCTTTTTTAAGAACATCCGAGCAAAGGAATGAATGGAGAACTATCTTCGCCAATGTCTGTCGCAGATCTGACACTGGATGAATGAATCATCTCTTGGTTTCCCTTCTCCCAATTTTTTTTAAAAAGTCACACACTATAGCATGAAAAACTTTACACAACAAATACTAAGTTTTCCCCATTACCCCTTGTGCTCTTAATAAACACCCGACTCTATCACTCCATCAACATCCTCAATCCAATTCCCTCACCATGTAGGTTTACCCAGAAGAGATCAGCACGGACAACTGGTCGCTTTTAAGCACAAGGGGGCTATCCTGAAAAATTATGTTTAGAGAAAATCAAAGGTAAAGTTTTTGGACCCTTGTTCAGTTTCTTTCAAAAGCAAGGAGAGTTTTCGCTATAATTTACAACCAAACAAATATACACACCAATGAAACCAAACTTCTCCTATAAGTCTGGAAACCCCCGAAGTCTTGGTTAGCCCGCTTGTCCTTAAGAGCAACCAAGTCTCTCCAGGAGTGGGGGAGTTGTTCCAGAGCGGGTGGGGGCGTGGTGATAGTGTGGTGATGCATGCTTGCGCATGGAGCTGACTGGTGTGCGGGCCTGCAAGTTTTTTCACCAAAGTCCATCGTCAGTGACAGGAACAGCCCATCATTTCTTCATGTTCGTCGACAGCAAAAGATTCACCTGGAAGTAGGAGGGAGGGAGAGAGAGAGAGAGAGAGAGAGAGAGAGAGAGAGAGAGAGAGAGAGAGAGAGAGAGAGAGAAATGCCTGTAAATTACACGTCTTCATTTTGTGACCTCCGTGCTTTCTTGTCCTATCTTCATTTTTTTAACATAAAAAATGTGACTTCTTCTTAAGCTCACTCTTTGTTGT
>NW_004798027.1:150893-152124 GCF_000002075.1 Aplysia californica | reverse complement strand
ATCAAATCTTTTGATTCATTCAAATGTCAGCTGAAGTCGTTTCTGTTTTTAAATTAATAAGATGAATATTTGGAATAATTTTCTTTAGTCAGAACACAACGTTTTATGTTACTGTTGTATGTTGTACTGTATTGTAAAGTGCTCAGAGCCAGTGTACTTTATTCGGGGTTGAGTGCTATATAAATGTCATTTATTATTATTATTATCATTATTATTATTATCATTATTATTATTATTATAATTAACCTACATTTTACTCTAAAAGGTCAGAAAAAAAATAAAAAGACAAAATAATTAACATAATCATGATAAAATGATTTTTTTTTAAACAGACTTAATTCCAACTGATCCTTCCAAACTGGTGTACTTTCGCTGTTGATTATACAAAATTAATCAATAGCCCATAAAACAATGGTTAGAATGGTATGTGTACTGTTCCATCAATACATACAATGGAATTTGTACACTACTGTCATCCTTCTAAGCCAACAATGATGACGCATGTGGATAAGTAAGTTAACATACCACGACCTCACTGATTTCTTGTTGCCCACTTAGACCTAGGGAGTGCTTTCTTGTCCTATCTTCATTTTTTTAACATAAAAAATGTGACTTCTTCTTAAGCTCACTCTTTGTTGTGAACTATTTTCACTGTCATTAAAAATTGAGATAGGACAAAAAAGCACTGATGTTGTGATTTGAGAGTCATTATGGTGAAACCTGGCGCTCCACAAAATAATGAATTCTTTAACAACAACAACAACAGCAACAGCAATAAGAACAACAACAACAGCAGCAGCAACGGCGAGAGCAACAGCAGCAGAAGTTAAAAAAAACCACAGGAAAAGGAGCAGCAGCAACTACAGCAACAACAACAACTTGTACATTGAAGTATCAAAAAATGTTCCTCTGACCTAGTACTAGTAGTAAGACAGATAGCAAAACGCGTATTCACTTTAAAATCTTTTTGCAAAATCACATTCAAAGTCACCTGTACAAAAAAGGGACAAATTGTTGAAAAAGGACAGTTTCTTTAAAATATTGAAAATACTGAACAAAAGATAAACACAAGACAGAAGACAAACCTGCTCTGAGCTGTGACACGGACAGACAGACAGACAGACAGACAAACAGAAAAACAGAGAGAGAGAGACAGAGAGAGAGAGAGACAGATAAACAGACAGACAGACAGACAGACAGACAGACAGACAGACAGACAGACAGACAGACA
>NW_004798027.1:148855-149755 GCF_000002075.1 Aplysia californica | reverse complement strand
AACCACCCACTCACCTTGATGGGCCGGAACAGAATGGCCTCCGTGTCGCGGTTGGCAAGGTAGAGGGCCATGCTGCGCTGCACCAGCGCCAGTTTGGCCTTGATGTTGCGGTAGGTCTCGGCCGTCACGTCATGGAGCTTCTCTGGAGAGGCAAACGGCTGCTGTCGTAGCGTGACCTTGCTGCCCACGTCTTCCTTCATGCTCACCACGATGTTGGCCTGGAGACGGAGAAGAACCATTATCAGTTCAGCGCTCACAACTGCACTGGAGGATCAGTTTGGTTCTGTTTTAAATTGCCTTCTATGTTTTAGTAATAGTTTTACGGCACTTGCAACTCAATAAGGTCATATAACTTAATATTATAAAAGTGCCGAAGATTACAGGTGTTACAAGAGGGTAACAAACATAAAAAAAGGAGGAGGAGAGATCAGGACGATAGATGTTTGATGAAGGAGCAAACCAAGCCAGAGCACCCGTCAACCACCCACAAATTGCCCTCTATGAAATAACAAAAATTCCATAACTGGTAACTCCTTAAGTAGCACTAGCAGTGTGCAAAAGAGATACATGGAACAGTCAAAATCCTTCACACATACCGGTACAATAATTCACAAACAAAGAGAATCAACTAATTTGGAATGATAAAAAAGAGACAGAACAGATTAATGAATAAACAACTGGGGGCACAAAAAAAACTTTCCTGCCATTCAGAGCCAACAGACCAACGTTCTATCTGATCAGCTGCATGTATTTAGAAATAAGAAAAATTAGTAACATGCGTCATCTGATCAATACTAAGTATACTGCTTTACTAGTAACTAGCTTAATTTTATCAAAACTCGATTATTGTAACTCTTTGTTATCAAGAATATCACTGGAGAAAGTTAAAAGACTTCAAAC
>NW_004798027.1:145175-148755 GCF_000002075.1 Aplysia californica | reverse complement strand
AGAGAGAGAGAGAGAGAGAGAGAGAGAGAGAGAGGGAGAGAGGGAGAGAGGGAAGAAGGGAGAGAGGGAAGGAGGGAGGGAGGGAGGGAGGGAGGGAGAGAGAGACAGACAGACACAGACAGAGAGAGAGAGAGACAGATAGACAGAGAAAAGACCAACCTGCTCAGAACTGGGACAAGCCACTATCAAAATGTCCTCCTCCGTGTAGTGCTGAGTCATCAGTTCCTGCAGCTTCTGGAAGCTCTGGAGAACGTTCACCTGTGGATATACGCATGAGACGCGGTATTAGCATTTCGTTAAAAGCTAGGACAACGTTCACCTGTGGGCGTACGCATGAGACGAGACGCAGTATTAGCATTTCGTTAAAAACTAGAACAACGTTCACCTGTGGATATACGCATGAGACGCGGTATTAGCATTTCGTTAAAAACTAGGACAACGTTCACCTGTGGATATACGCATGAGACGCGGTATTAGCATTTCGTTAAAAAATAGGAGGACGTTCACCTGTGGATGTATGACAGAGGTGTGACCTACGCATGAGACCAGGTATTATCATTTCATTTTAGGAAGAGTTTTACGGCACTTGCAACACAATAAGTTCATACAAAAGCCAGAGATTAAAGGTGTTAAAGGTGCACTGCTATCCATAAACGACTACAACGCATCTCCCCCCCCCCCTCCCCAGCATAAACTTCTTCCATAATGTCCCCCCCCCCCCCCCCCCCTTGATGTTTAGTTTTAGTAAGAGTTTTACGACACTTGCAATACAATAAGGTCATATAAGCGACGAAGGTTAGAGGTGTTAAAAGAGAGTAACACACAAAAAAGGAGGGGAGATAAGACGATAGATGTTTGATAGGAAAGAAGGAGGAAACAACACCAGAGCACCTGCCAACCACCCACTCACCTTGATGGGCCGGAACAGAATGGCCTCCGTGTCGCGGTTGGCAAGGTAGAGGGCCATGCTGCGCTGCACCAGCGCCAGTTTGGCCTTGATGTTGCGGTAGGTCTCGGCCGTCACGTCATGGAGCTTCTCTGGAGAGGCAAACGGCTGCTGTCGTAGCGTGACCTTGCTGCCCACGTCTTCCTTCATGCTCACCACGATGTTGGCCTGGAGACGGAGAAGAACCATTATCAGTTCAGCGCTCACAATTGCCTTCTATGTCTTAGTAATAGTTTTACGGCACTTACAACTCAATAAGGTCATATAACTTAATATTATAAAAGTGCCGAAGATTAGAGGTGTTACAAGAGAGTAACAAACATAAAAAAAGGAGGAGGAGAGATCAGGACAATAGATGTTTGATGAAGGAGCAAACCAAGCCAGAGCACCCGTCAACCACCCACAAATTGCCCTCTATGAAATAACAAAAATTCCATAACTGGTAACTCCTAAAGTAGCACTAGCAGTGTGCAAAAGAGATACATGGAACAGCCAAAATCCTTCACACATACCGATACAATAATGCACAAACAAAGAGAATCAACTAATTTGGAATGATAAAAAAGAGACAGAACAGATTAATGAATAAACAACTGGGGGTACAAAAAAAACTTTCCTGCCATTCAGAGCCAACAGACCAACGTTCTATCTGATCAGCTGCATGTATTTAGAAATAAGAAAAATTAGTAACATACGTCATCTGATCAATACTAAGTATACTGCTTTACTAGTAACTAGCTTAATTTTATCAAAACTCGATTATTGTAACTCTTTGTTATCAGGAATATCACTGAAGAAAGTTAAAAGACTTCAAACTGTCCAAAACAATGCTGCACGTTTAGTTTACGGAAAAGAAAGTGAGACTCTGCTAAACCTCTTTTACGAACTTTGCATTGGCTTCGTGTTGAGAAAAGGATTGTGTACAAGTTGGCCACCCTATGTCACAAATGTTTGAATGATAATGCACCATCATATTTATCAAATCTGTTAAGACTGTACATTCCAACTCGCAGTTTAAAGTCATCAAAACAATGGGTGAAAGGGCATTTGAATACCAAAGCCCCAAGATCTGGAATGATTTACCAAGTACTTTGAGAGAGATCAAATCTTTTGATTCATTCAAATGTCAGCTGAAGTCGTTTCTGTTTTTAAATTAATAAGATGAATATTTGGAATAATTTTCTTTAGTCAGAGCACAACGTTTTATGTTACTGTTGTATGTTGTACTGTATTGTAAAGTGACAGAGCCAGTGTACTTTATTCGGGGTTGAGTGCTATATAAATGTCGTTTATTATCATTATTATTATTATTATTATTATCATTATTATTATTATTATAATTAACCTACACTTTACTCTAAAATGTCAGAAAAAAAAATAAAAAGACAAAATAATTAACATAATCATGATAAAATGATTTTTTTTTAAACAGACTTAATTCCAACTGATCCTTCCAAACTGGTGTACTTTCGCTGTTGATTATACAAAATTAATCAATAGCCCATAAAACAATGGTTAGAATGGTATGTGTACTGTTCCATCAATACAGACAACGGAATTTGTACACTACTGTCATCCTTCTAAGCCAACAATGATGACACATGTGGATAAGTAAGTTAACATACCACGACCTCAGTGATTTCTTGTTGCCCACTAAGACCTAGGGAGTGCTTTCTTGTCATGTCTCCATTTTTTTTTTAAAGTGAAAACAATTCATAACAAAGAGTGAGCTTAAGAAGAAGTCACATTTTCACTGTTTAAAAAAAAAAAAGAAAATGTCTGCCACTGTGACGAGGAAATGATTTGTGAGGCAGCATGGTGGAATCAGGCTCTCGTCAATTTCGGGGCATGTAGAGGTATTGGTATCATCTTAAAGCTTGTTCATTTGTCTTTATTTGGATGAAAAAAATATCCATTTATCTTGAACACAAGTCGAGATATTTGCAAAAGAAGGAGGTGAGGGTCACCTGTTTTCAGAGGTAAAATTAGTGAGAAAATGGCCGCAAAAGATTAGTTATTTCCTTTGCTTAAGAGTCCGTGGTAACTGAAAATGTACATTTTTTTTGTGCCTTTAATCAACGTTTTTCAGAAAATCTAAAGAGAAATGAGTTTTTTAATGGGTATGAAAGGTGTTGAGGCAAAAAACAAAAATTTGATAAAAATTCACAAACCAGAGCAAAAATGCAAGTTTCTTCACTTTGATTATTTTGACGAGAGCCTGATTCCACCACGCTGCCTCACATTTATTTTTTTTCCTACGCTGCGTCATTCAGTCTCTACAGAAGTTCCCATTGCCTCAATAATTCTCAACCTCAGTGCTTTCTTGTCGTATCTCCATTTTTTAAACAGTGAAAAGGTGACATCTTTTTATGCTCACTCTTTGTTATGAACTTTTTCGCTGTTATTAAAAATGGAGATACGACAAGAAAGCACTGGGGTCACGATATGTTTTTTTTTTCTCTTTCACCTTGATCTTGACACTGGTCTAAATTTCTTCAATGGCCTCCATTATCTTTTTTCAAATGCTCATATCCCCGTACCATCCGTTCCCCAGCTCTAAAGTGAAAAGTTTTGCATCACTCTTACTGAAGTCTTACAGGCATGTTTGTTCCCTAGAACTTGACATCCCCCCCC
>NW_004798027.1:139589-144648 GCF_000002075.1 Aplysia californica | reverse complement strand
GAGGAGGACTGTACGAGAGTTCATTTCTTTTTCTTTGAGTAAAGAGAAGCACATCGACACAATAATGGTCATTTAGTGCTGGGAAAAAGTAAGACAGGCAGACAGAAAAAAACAGCAGAGGAAAAGTAAAGAAGTAGGACATACCAGTGGCGCCCTCCAACCATCCACACAGACAGAAACAACAGAGGGAAAGTAAAGAAGTAGAACATACCAGTGATACCCTCCAGCCACCCACACAGACAGAAACAACAGAAAGGAAGTAAAGAAGTAGGACCTACCAGTGACACCCTCCAACCACCCACACAGACAGAAACAACCGAAAGAAAGTAAAGAAGTAGGACATACCAGTGGCGCCCTCCAACCACCCACACAGACGAAGACAACAGAGGGAAAGTAAAGAAGTAGGATATACCAGTGGCGCCCTCCAACCACCCACACAGACAGAAACAATAGAGGGAAAGTAAAGAAGTAGGACATACTAGTGGCACCCTCCACCCATCCACCCAGACAGAAACAACAGAGGGAAAGTAAAGATTAAGAAGGAGGACATACCAGTGGCAACCTCCAACCGAGAGCTTAGGGATGTAACACTTTCATATGAGATTTAAAGGAGATCTTACACAGGGAAAATGGTGAAATGACATAGGTTTAACGCCTCTATCAATACTATTAGGTTATTAAAGAGACAGGACCTCCGAGTTCAACGTCCATCTCCGAAAGGACCGAGCCAAATGGGAAATTTGTGTTCAGTGCCTTTCCCAGGGACACAACGCCGGACCCAAGCTGAGGCTCGAACCCCCGAACCCGTAATCTCGCGATTACAAATTAACCACTATGCCACCGACGCCACTCCCCTTTTGTGTTTTTTAAACATTGACACTGTGTAAGACAAGACACCTGTCTGAGACAACCACTTTTCTCCTCCAGACAATGGATGGCTGTCTTAGACAGTGTCCACAGTAGCAAAAAAATTCTGAGGCACTTACAACATAAATAGGTCATGTGAGTGCTGAAGATTACGGGGGTTACTAGAGAGTAACATACAGAGGTAAAAAAGGAGAAGAGATAAACCGATAAGGAAGATAGCTCATTGACTGGAAAGAAGGAGCAAACTACACCAGAGCGCCTGCCAACCACCCAATAAAACTGGAGTTAACTGAATGAGGAGAGAAGAAAGACATACCTCCAGAATAAACTGTATCGTGACACATACAAACAAAGAACAAGACACTTGACACATACAAACAAAGAACAAGACACATGACACATACAAAGAAAGAACAAGACACATGACACATACAAACAAAGAACAAGACACTTGACACATACAAACAAAGAACAAGACACATGACACATACAAAGAAAGAACAAGACACATGACACATACAAACAAAGAACAAGACACATGACACATACAAACAAAGAACAAGACACATACAAAGAAAGAACAAGACACATGACACATACAAACAAAGAACAAGACACATGACACATACAAACAAAGAACAAGACACATGACACATACAAACAAAGAACAAGACACATGACACGTACAAACAAGGAACAAGACACATGACACATACAAACAAAGAACAAGACACATGACACACACAAACAAAGAACAAGACACATGATACATACAAAGAACAAGACACATGACACGTACAAACAAGGAACAAGACACATGACACATACAAACAAAGAACAAGACACATGACACATACAAACAAAGAACAAGACACAAGACACATGACACATACAAACAAAGAACAAGACACATGACACATACAACAAGACACAAGACACATACAAACAAAGAACAAGACACATGACACATACAAGACACCTACCTCCAGAATGAACTGCAGAAGGGCGTTGTTGCTGCTGAGGGAGAAGAGCTGGGATTTCTTGTTGAACAGGGAGTAGGCCGCGTCTGGAACGACAGAAAGGGAAACTTGTTCCTTCCACTGATGGCATGCGTGGTGATTGATTACACAGACTAGCTAAAATAAATCATAAGCCCTCCTCCTCCCCCTCCTTCTTCTTTTTCTTCTACTTCTCGTACTTCTTCTTCTTCTGCTGCTTCTTTTTTGAAGGTGGTAGAGGGACCTACTTCATAAAACGACCACTGATTCATATGCTGTATTTTCGTTGTTCCTTTCGGTTTTTCAAAGCAGGTGTTATACGCCCTCATCAATACAATTTAGATGATTTTGGCCGAGTCGATAAAAATGCCCCCTCTCCCATGGGAATGGAAATCAAACTTGGGTCTTCTGCCTGCCAGGACAAAGTGCCTAACCTCTGCACCAGACGCTAGTCCAGTGATTCATTTGCCCAAGAGTCAACCCCATACAGGGCCACCGAAATTTCTTCACATTCTTTCTCTTCCCCCACAATGCTGACACTGTTGACAGCAAGTTATATATATATCTCTTTCATTTTGACACTGACGAAATTATATATTATGTATGTTGACTAATTGTTCATTAAGCAGAAATCTGGAAATTGTCAAGAAAATGACATGTTATGAATATATGCTGACTAACTATAAAGGGAAACAGATACCATTATCACAATTTACTTCATAAAGCAGGAACAGACTTGCAAAATTTTTACAACCAACTTCAGGTCACCCAACGATTCAAACTTCCACTTCTCACAAGCAAGGCATAGAGCCTCATCATTTCCCAACAAATCCATGGTTGGGTGCAAGACTCCAACAAACTCCATTTTACAATGTAATGACTTTTTGTCTTTTGTTTTAGTAAGTTTTACGGCACTTGCAACACAATAAGGTCATGTAAGTGCCGAAGATTAGAAGTGTTGCAAGAGAGTAACAAAACACAAAAAAGAAGGAGGGGAGATGGAGACGATAGACTTTTTATAGGAAAGAAGAAGCAAAACACACCCGAACACCCGCCAACCACCCACATTTAGTCAGAGTCTTGCATCCAGCTATCCAAATACCTACAAAATCATAGCACAGGTGAGCAACATGACCACGCAAGAGAAAAGAAAAGCCAAGCCACTGTGCTGTGCCCATCACCCTTATTAGTGTTTGCACACACAAGAATACCAGAGTCCATTTGGATAAAAAGTCAGAATAATAACAGAAAAAATGCTCATTGAAATTTTTTTTTACATATACATTATACATAATACTATGTTTTATGTACACACATGTCCGTTAATTTTCAAGGTGTGACTTCTTTACGAATGTAAGACGCATTGAGCATTTATTAGAAAATAGAAATGCGCAGCATAAATGCTATTTATTGTCAATATCAAATTTAAATGTTCTATATCCCCCATCTATACAACTAAGATTGTACAGGAAATGGACTGCTTCCACCCAGCTGGTAAATTCAGGATTACATTGACTGCTTTGTGAAATACAGAAGGCCCATTGGGGAGCGACAAATCGATCGCCCCACTCATCGCCTGAAAACAAACAGTTTGTTTTTTAGGAGACGAGTCGGGCAATCGGTTTGTGCCACGATAGCCACTTTGCGCCCTCAATCTGGTGAGCAAACCCAACCAAACTGAACTGAACTGATCGTGCCAATGGGCACCTCTTAAAAGATATAGTCATACGCAATCTGGAAAAGAGACAAGCTATATACAACATCAATATGTGAGGTGTGCTGACAAAATGAGTTACTTCTCATTTCTTTGTTTGTTTGTTTTTTATTAGTAGAGGGTTTTACGGTGCTCGCAACTGCATAAGGTCATATGAGCGCCAAGGGGTGGGTGTCAACAAAGAAGTCTTTACAGGGAATCAGACTTAGACTGCTCACCTCTCTAGCTTCAACAGCACAAGGTCTGCTTCGACTATCAAGGCACCCCAAAATAGCAGGTCACAAGAGAGTGACAAACATACAAAAGAAGTAGAGGAAAATGACAATAGTAAGGATCAGGAAAGAAAAAGCAGCAGTTCCCTGTTGTAGATCAAGCAGTTATGAGCGTGACATGAGTCAGCCCATTTACAATTCTACTATGCTTGAACGAAAAAAATGTCCCCCCCCCCCTTTGGGAATGGCCTAAAGACACTTTAGTCAGTGGCGCGGCCCCGGGGGGTATTGGCATGCTTGTTTGTTTGTTTGAGTAAAGATAAGCGCATCGACACAATAATGGTCATTTAGTGCTGGAGAAAAGTAAGACAGACAGACAGACAGACAGAAACAACAGAGGGGAAAGTAAAGAAAAAGAAGTAGGACCAACCAATGGCGCCCTCCAACCACCCAACCACCCACCCACTTACTTCTTGCATTCCAACAACGGAGATATCGGCTGAAAATCGACACTGGGGTCAGATTTATTGATTTTTCAGTTGATGCCATTTTGTCCAAGTCTACCGTGTCTTTTATTATTCCAAACTTACACATTGTACAAACTCCACCTATAACGTTGATGTATCAATTTCCATAAGGCTAAAACCCGAGAAGTACCTCATTTGGTCAATACACCTCACAATTTATTGAGTATACAATGAAAAGCACAGCAAGCATTTCAGTTCTCATCATCAAAACAACTACCACCACCAAAGCAGCCACTACCTCAGACACATAAACAACAACCACTGCGAAAGCCACCACCACCGCAACAACAACGACAACAGCAACAGCAACAACATCGACAACAATAGCGACCACAACTAGGCAACCACCAAAAGCGCTACCATCACCGCATCAAAGCACCAGCACTAGAACTACTTGGTTACCACCAGTCACAAACAAGAACACAATAATATATTTCACATTAGCACTTTTAGGTTTAGTTTAAGAAAGAGTTTTACAGCATTTGCAACACAATTAGGTTATATAAGGGCAGAAAATTAAAAGTGTTACGAGATCTATTGAGTAATATAGAAAGAGAAAAGAGGAGACATAAGGATGAGAGATGTTTGGAAGGAGAGAAGGACTAAACCACACCGGAGAAACGGCCAACCACACAGCAAATAGCACATAACATCAAAACATTTCAAGAAAAAAAACACACAAATACACGCACACACAAACACACACACACACACATACAAATACACACACACACACACACA
>NW_004798027.1:134693-137335 GCF_000002075.1 Aplysia californica | reverse complement strand
ACACACACACACACACACACACACACACACACACACACACACACACACACATACACACGCACATACACACGCACAAGCAAGCATAACCCACATGCGCCCCGCACACACACACAGGATACATCATGTAGATTACATTTAAAAAACATGTCTCTCGCCTAAACATCTTCAAGATCAACTCATCTATTTCTTCCCACTCATAAAACAAGAAGTACTAAGACCACCTTTAAGTGGGGACAGCAAAGCAAATTAATTACAGGTTTCAAATCCTCACGCCTTTTTCCAACAGTCGAAACCTGTCCCCATGCAGCGGTGGTGAGACTCAGGCTATCCAAAGCTGCTAGGCCGACGGCTAAACAATAAAAAGACAGGGCCACACCATGGCAAGGGGGGGGGGGCACAGCTAGGAGGCAGCGGCATAAAGAAAGCATCAGTCAGCCAGGTTAGAATAAAGTAGCACATACTGCAATTGGAAGCTTTAATCACTTTGCCACCACAAGGCTCATGTAGGAAAAAGACCTTTCCATCAAAGGCAAAGGCATTTTGGGTAAAAATCCAAATAAACAGGGGGGGTAAACATCACCGCTCTGCGAGATGTGACGGCAAAGTGTTAAGCACAAGGGGGGCTATCCCGAAAAATGCTGTTTAGAAAAAATTGAAGGTAAAGCTTTTTATCCTTATTCAATTTCTTCAAAAAGCTAGAAAAGTTTTCTCTGTAACAAAAAGGTTTTCTTTTGTCCTGAGTCTTTGGTAGTTTTAATTAGATTTTTCAAGAAGATTGAAAAAAAAAGGCAAAAATGAAAAAAAAACAAATTGAGGAAGAACAGATTCTACAAATCAATCCAAAAGGAAAAAAATCTCGCCTTCATAAGGCTACATGCGAAGACAAGATATGGCAACAAAGAACAAGTTTTCCACACAAATATCATGAGACTAAAGAAGGGTAAAATGAAACTCAAAATGTACTATTGGGCTGTCATAACCAGGGAATGAAAAATCAAAACAATGTTTTCATTTCATTATTTGATTTCACCAGAATAGCCCATAACAAAAAAATAAAATAAAATAAAATATGAGGGAAAGAATTATTGCCCAACAGTTTGATCAGCTACAGTTCCATTAAGCAATAGAGCAGGGTAAGACTTACATTCAGAAAGCAAGATTTTCTTGAAAATTATTGCACGAAGAATCACACACACAGACTTATTTCCCACAATGGTATACACCCCCAGTTTATGTTATTAGTAAGCAAGAATATTATCTTAAAGGAGAAGTCGCACTTCCTATTAGCTCTCTCAGCACACACTCAGTTATGTTTCCACAAACGTGGGAAACTCAGAATAAATGTTTAACCCTATCCGTGCGGCCCGGGGTCATTTTGTACCCCCGGAGTTGCATTCTTCATATTTTAGAATACTTCTAGTACAAAGATCTCTTTGAAACTTTCAGTATTTCTCAAAAAATCATTTTGACAGACTGCTATGCAAAGTGTACGGATCGGATTAACGAGTAAATTTCCTCTTTGGAAAGTGGTGGTACAGAGTTCCCCACTTTGTATGGATACGGTAGTAAAACACGATGTACGGATAGGGTTAAGTATTAAGTATGCAATTTTTCTTTCTTTTTTTTTCTTTGTTAATTTTTTAAAACTGTCTTCATCCCATATGGGCTCTTCAACGTCTTCCCAAAAAGTAATTGCAAAACGTATTCATTCACTGACAACACTAATTTCCAGGAGAAAGATAAACCTAATCTGAGTCTCAGTCCCTCCACACCCCTACAAAAAAGTTCACGATACACTGAGCTAACTCAAATCATCAAAATCTTGAAAGTCTCGAATACGCTGTATCACGAAATTAGAAAAATTCACGAGACAGGAATCACTAGATCAGAGCTCATAAACGTAAAACAAGTTCTACTTCCCGCATGCGACAGGTCCTTTAAACATATCCGCACAAAATTTACACCCACCATGCACATAACATCTACTTCCCCTGGAAGCAGCAGAGGCTAGACGACAGACTATAAATAATACCTCTGTCCGCAACTAAAGCAGTAGAGGCTATAGAAGACAGATTATAAATAACATCTTGGGCCGAAACTGAAACAGCAGCGGCCAGATGACAGACTATAAATAACACCTCGGGCTACAAAGACTATAAATAACATCTCTGACTACGAAGACTGTAAATAACAGCTGGGGCCATGACTCACCTCGGAACTTGCTGAAGTCTAGGTGCGTCTCGCGTATGGAAAAGTCTGCCTGGAACGGGGCGATCTGTTCTCGCAGGATGAGCAGGTGTTTGATGAGGAACAGTTCTCCGTCCAGGACGCTTTGCTGGGGGGGACATAGAGAGCCGTGACACCATCTCTTAGTTTTGGGGAGAGTTTTACTCAGGCTTACTCTGCTCACCTCTCTAGCCTCAACAGCACAAAGTCTGCTTTGACTATCAAGGCACCCCGGAAAAAGCAGTTCACAAGAGAGTGATAAAGATACAAAAGTAGGGGGGAAATGACGATAGTAAGGATGAGGAGAGAAAAAAGCAGCAGTTCCCACTATGTTGTTCAGGCACAATATGAGCAAGACATTGATAAATCAGCCCATTTAAAATTCTACCGTGCATATGACCATGTTAATATCCCCC
>NW_004798027.1:132680-134121 GCF_000002075.1 Aplysia californica | reverse complement strand
AACAAACACAAAAAAGGAGGGGAGATAAAGACAATAGATGTTTGATATGAAAGAAGAATCAAACCACACCAGACCACCCGCCAACCACCCACATAGTAAGAGTTTTAAGGCACTTGCAAAAAGATATAGTCATAAACGAAACCTACTTTTGTTAGTTTGAATGAAGAAAAACACATCGACAGTACAACAGTTATTACGTTCATGGGATTGCAAGGAAAAGGAAAGACAGACAAGCAAACAGAAACTACAGGCGAAAAAGAAAAGAAACAGGGCCAACAAGTGACACCCTCCAGCCACCCGCACCACACCCCTCCAAGCACAGCAATGGCCGTGGGTCAAAGTTCACAACAAAACACTACCTTTCTCTTGACAATTCCCTCCTTGGCGTTCTTGAGAGACACGATGCAGGCCTGTAGCGTCTCTTGAGACAGACCTTGGAATGTGGTTTTCTGAACACAGGTTGGAAAACAGGGGGGAAAATAGAAACACATGTCAAATAGAAATACATGTCAAACAGAAATAAATGTCAAATAGAAATACATGTCAAATAGAAACACATGTCAAATAGAAACACATGTCAAATAGAAATACATGACAAATAGAAATACATGTCAAATAGAAATACATGACAAATAGAAATACATGACAAATAGAAACACATGTCAAATAGAAATAAATGTCAAATAGAAATACATGTCAAACAGAAATAAATGTCAAATAGAAATACATGTCAAATAGAAATAAATTTCAAATAGAAATACATGTCAAATAGAAATACATGTCAAATAGAATCTATAGTAAGAAAAAAGATCACTTCCCCCCTTTGAAAATTCAGTTAGCAGCAACTTCGGCTCAACAACAACCAAGGTTTGATGATGACATCATGGTGATGATGAAGATGATGATAATCATGATGTGCTAAATTTGAAAAATCTACAAATCTCAACCCTTTTTTATTCCCTATATACAATGATGATGATGATGATATTGGTGATAATAATGATGATGATGATGATAATGATGATGATGATGATTTATTTGTGTCAGTTCTGCGTCAGCTCTCAACGCTATGTGTGACCAATTTTCACATATCTGTACACGCAGCCAAGACCATGGCAGTAACAAGTTAGCTTTTGTTTTTCTGAGCTTCGCGTCTGCTCTTTCCAATATCGTCCAAATCCCACCATTTAGTGACTAAGAGTGAACGCTTTGTTGCTATGGCATCATCACTCTTTTTTTTTTACCTTAGATCCTATGTTCCTGAAGAAGCCCAAGACGTGAAGAATCCAGCATCTGTAAGAACATCGGACTAAATATGACCAACACCAAGTTTCAAGTATATTTTTCCTACTGTGAAACAAGATGATGACGATGATGACGATGATGACGATGATGATGATGATGATGATGATGATGATGATGATGATGATGATGATGATGA
>NW_004798027.1:130800-132461 GCF_000002075.1 Aplysia californica | reverse complement strand
TGGAGGTTAGTTTCAGTAGGAGTTTTGCAGCACTTGCAACACAATAAGGTCATAAAAGTGCCGAAGATTAAAGGTGTTACAAGAGAGTAATAAACACAAAAAAGGAGGAGAGATCAGAAAAAGATGTTTGATCTGAAAGAGCACTCGCCAACCACCCACTTGTTAGTTTGTTGTTTGTTTGTTCATTTGGTAGTTCCCTTGTTGGTTCCTTTGTTAGTTTAGTTTTAGTAAGAGTTTACGGCACTTGCAACACAATACGGTCATATCAGTGCCGAAGATTAGAGGTGTTACAAGAGAGAGTAACATACACGAAAAAGAAAGAGGGGAGATAAAGATGATAGATTTTTTAATAGGAAAGATTGTTGGTTTGTTAGTTTGTTGTTCGTTCATTTGTTTGTTCTTTTGCTTATTTGTTTGTTGGAGTAGAGAGAAACATCAACACAATAACCGTCATCTAGTGCAGGGGAAAAGACAGATAGGCAGACAGAGAGACAGAAACAACAGACAGACAGACAGAAACAACAGACAGACAGACAAAAACAAAGGAGGGACAGACAAGAAGAAGGATCTACCAGTAGCACCCTCCAACCCCCCACTGAATGACAAACAAGAAAAGCATCCAATAATTCATAATAAGCTTTAAGGCGTACATGGAATATATCAAGGGCTTCAACAAAGTTTCAATAGACAGAAAAGTAATGCTTTTAAGGATAGTTTTTCAAGCTTGAAAAACAATCCAAAAAACATTACTTTTCTGTCTAATAAAACTTTGTTGAAGTCTTTGATAGATTCCATGTATGCCGTAAAGTCATCCCATAAAAACATTTCACAGAAAAATAAGGCTTTTCATCGTAGCTTAAAAAACTTTATTGATCATCCCATAAAAATCACGTTCCCCCTATTTCACCACAATGACAACACATTTTACCCAGACCACTTTTAACCCTCTGAGCCCTGACCTCCTGAGGCTACCATGCCCCTCTACCTGAGCTCCTGAACGGTATATCACCAACATTCACAAGATCGTCAGAATCATTTTCCATATCCCACTCATGGTAGTCCTTGTCCTTGTCAGCATCTAATTCAGAAAGATCTTCAAAATAATCTATAACGCCTTGTGTAGCAAACACAGTTTTCCCTATGTGTTTTGTCTGAGGACGACCCGGTAGGGGATGGGGTCTTGCTCAGCGCTGTGCCAATGGCTAGGTGTACGGGCAGTTTTACACCCCACCGGTGTATCAGTAGTGGGGCGTACGGCCACTTTTACGCACCACCGGTGTACCGGTGGCAAGGGTTCAAAGGGTTAAGCCATAATGACGTCACATTTTTATCCAGACCACTTTCAAAAACCCAACACCCGACCACACCATCACTCACTGCGGTCTAAAGAAACCTCTGTCAGCTCGTCTTCCCCACCATTGGTGGACGGAGTGGTGGGAACAGCTCCGTCATTGGTCGCCGAACCGTTGGTGGATGGGCCAGTCGGCGTGGGGGCAGGGGCTGACTCCTCCCCACCGGTCAACATGGCTACCTCGTGCGATGTGCTGGAAGCGTTGGACGGGGTGCGGGAGTGACCGCTCCGAGAGTGACCACTGCGGGCAGGCTTGCCTTTTTTTAGACCTTCAGCGATACTCTGTGGTCAGGTGGAAGAATAATGATAA
>NW_004798027.1:128629-130407 GCF_000002075.1 Aplysia californica | reverse complement strand
GTGGGGTTCTTGGTACTCATCTCCATCATCTCCAGCTTCTCAGGGTCTGCGAGGGCCCCAGTGGCGGCGTTGTACTATAGGAGGGGGGGAGGGGAGGTGAATGAGGGGAACGGGAGGGTGCGGGGTGAGGGGTGCAGGGAAGGGGTGAGCGGGGTGCTTGGTACTCACCTCCATCATCTCCAGCTTCTCGGGGTAAGCGAGGTCCCCAGCGGGAGGTCCCCAGCGGCAGCGTTGTACTGCAGGAGGGGTAGGGGGTGTGCGGTGGGGAAGGTGCGGGGTGAGGGGTGAGTGGGTGTGAGGTGTGTGTTGTACTCACCTCCATCATCTCCAGCTTCTCTGGGTATGCGAGGTCGCCAGCGGCAGCGTTGTACTGTAGTATGTCTGACTTGATGTAGATGTAGGTGCGATAGACCAGTCGCTCTTGTACGTCCATCAACATCTGCTGGCACACTGACTCAAACGCTGCTAGTTCTTGGGCTGGGGAGATGATAGTGATAGTGATAATGACAGTGATAATCTGTTGGACTGACTCAAACGCTGCTAGTTCTTGGCTGGGGAGATGATAGTGACAGTGATAATGACAGTGATAATCTGTTGGACTGACTCAAACGCTGCTAGTTCTTGGGCTGGGGAGATGATAGTGACAGTGATAGTGACAGTGATAATGACAGTGATAATCTGTTGGACTGATTCAAACGCTGCTAGTTCTTGGGCTGGGGAGATGATAGTGATAGTGATAATGACAGTGATAATCTGTTGGACTGACTCAAACGCTGCTAGTTCTAGGGGTGGGGAGATGATGATGGTGATGATGATAGTGATGATGATAGTGATAACATATGAAGAAGAAAAAGAAGCTCACTGACTCAAACACTGCCAGTTCTTGGGATGGGGGATTGGGATGGGGATGATGATAAAAGATAAATGAAAGCCACAAACTGGAAATTGTGAGGGTGTCGATTTAAAACTCCTTGTGGACTCATAACTTCATATCTGTTTGACTGGTGGTCTATTGTTAAGCGTTGTAGAATGGGAAATCTACCAACAATAATCAACCAACAGTTGAACAGAAATACAGTTATGAGTCTACAAGCGTTCCAAATTGATACCCCACGATTTTCAGTTTGTGACTATTCCCATATTTCCCCTGGACTCCTCAAATGGTATAACATTGTTACACACACTTTGTCAACCAAACGACTACATTTAATGTTTGAAAGAAAAAAAGAGAGCGAGGTAGAGAGAGAGAGAGAAACGGGACAAAAATAAACGGAAGAAGCGGCAAAACACAGGACAATAATCAACACCAACCCCCTCCATCCCTCTCCCTTAGATCCCCACTCCACTCCCAACAACACCCCTTCCCCTCCAGTGTAAGCTCCCCCCCTCCCCACCATCCTAAGCTCCCCCTCCACTCACGGTTCTGTCGGACATGCTCCTCCATCATTTCTATTTTTAGAATGCTGCAGAGCTCGGAGAGGGTCTCGAGGTGGTTGATGTGGATGATGAGTGGGCGCAGCACGTCGTAGAGGTTGTTACACACGCGCTCCAGCATCTCGCTGTTGAGATAGAATGTTTGTTTTAGTAGAGGCTTTACGGCGCTCGCAACTGCATAAGGTCATATGAACGCCAGAAGATTAGAGGTGTTACAAGAGAGTAACAAACATAAAAAAAGGAGGGGGAAATAAGGACAATTGATTTTTTATATGAAAGAAGAAGCAAACCACACCAGAGCACCCGCCAACCACCCACTGAGATAGCATGACACTGATAGAATG
>NW_004798027.1:110785-127948 GCF_000002075.1 Aplysia californica | reverse complement strand
ATTAACAAACACAATAAAGAAGGAGAGATCAGGGCGACAGATGTTTGATAGGAAAGAAGGAGCAAACCATACCAAAGCACCCGCCAACCACCCACAGTCTAGTATTTGACAGCGGTGCACTTACTCTAAAAGCGGCGTGGCTTTGGAGAAAAAGTTGAAGAAGAGCTGGTACTCGTCCTCACACACGTGCACCATGAAGGCACAGCCGCTCCGCATCTGTGGGGGATACACACACAACCGTTTTTACTTTAGTTTAGTTTTAGTAAGAGTTCTACGGCACTTGTAACAAAATAAGGTTATATAAGTGCCGAAGATTAGATGTATTATATGAGAGTTTTGGGTTTTTTCTGGTAAGAGTTTTACGGCACTTGCAACACAATGAGGTCACATAAATGCCGAAGATCAGAGGTGTTACAAGGGAATAACAAACACAAAAAAGAAAGAGGAGAGAAAAGGATGATAGATGTCTTTTTTCTTTTAGTAAGAATTTTACGGCACTTGCAACACAATAAGGTCATATAGTGCTGAAGAATAGAGGGGAGATAAAGACGATAGACTTTTGATACGAAAGAAGGAGCAAACAACATCAGAGCAACTGCCAACCACCCACGGGTTGGAGTTTTAGTAAAGAGAAGCACATCGACACAATAACGGACAGGTAGCGAGGGGAAAAGTAGGACAGAAACACCAGAGGAGAAGAAAAGAAGTGGAAGCTACCAGTGGCACCTTCCAACCACCCAATAGAACACAAACATAACAGCTGATGAATACATCACATCTGAGACATTTCTAGATAAGAGTTAAGAGTTTTTTTAAATATTTTTCCTGTGGAACAAAACGGAAAATCTGCTTCCCACACAATTATTTTTGCCTGGTAAATGGAGAAACGGATCTGATGAATGAAAAATAGATTTAAGAACAGACAATGCCCAAAATAACGGGGGGGGGGGGGGGGAACGGAAATAGCTGAAAAACAGCATCCCTGCAAGATATTCAATAAAAAAATAACCCCATACAGAAATCCAACTCAGGTCTTCTGCATGCAACCATGACATGCCTATCCTTACGCCACATACATCAGTGTCACTACCCTTTCGTGTAAAATACAAACCACCATCGCATGTAAGAGAGGAGAGGTGACCAAAAGGTGAACTCACCAAGGCACAGTGGTCGCGGACGTGCTTGGAGGCCATGTCTGTGATGGTGGTGGAGATGCTGGGACCCAGTAGGACCTCACGCTGGCTGAAGTAGAAGCTGTGGCAGTCACCCAGCGCCTGGCTGTATCTGGGAACAACATTTTGGGTTTATGTTTTAGTTTGAGTTTTATGGCACTTGCAACACAATAAGGTCATATAAGTGCCAAAGATTGGAGGTGTTACAAAGGAGTGAGTTTTAGTAAGAGTTTTATGGCACATGCAACACAATAAGGTTATATAAGTGCCAAAGATTAGAGGTGTTACAAAAGAATAACAAACATAAAAAAGAAGGAAGGGAGATAAGGACGTTAAATATTTGATAGGAAAGAAGGAGCAAACCACACCCGAGGACCCACCAACCATCCACTTTTGTTATTTTTGTTTGTTATTCTTGTTTGCTTATTTGTCTAATGCACTACAAAACACAAACAGATCACTTTAAGAGAAACACCCACTCACATTGTATGGGTGTCAGTCAAAAATCAACAGAGGTGTAGGACAAAAAGAGAGCGCGACAAATAAAGATTTTTTTTAAAGAATGAGGAAAAAGTATCGACTTTAAGCCCGAAAGGTGGAGGTAGATGAGTGGTTTCCAGCCTAAATGATTTGCGCTCCAGGGTAGAGAGAGCATATCGTCATACTTTTATATCCTTTCTATCGATTCAAGATAAGCCTAAATATGAAGTAAAAGACTTCTTTTTCAGAAAAATAGACACAATGTTAACACCAAAGTTGTTGTTCAAAGTTGGGAATAAGACAGACAGACAGACAGACAGACAGACAGACAGACAGACAGACAGACAGACAGACAGACAGACAGTGAAGAAGTAGGTCTCCTTCCCTCCCCCCCCCAACAACATAACAACATGAGAACAATTTAATTATCACGAATGACCCTGAGAACAGGAGAAAACGGAGGGTAACAAAACAGAAAGTCTATCCGTTTGAGTGAAACAAAACAGAAAGTCTGTCCCATGGAGTGTAACAAAGGGCAAACAAACTGCCACTTACTCGTTGTCTTTGTCCATCCTGATCTCCAGCTGTTCCGTCATGGCCTTGACCTTGGGAGCGTTGGCACGGAATTTTCCGTAGAACAGAGTGAAGGCGTTGTCGGCCATGTTGGGAGCATCCTGGAACCACAGAGTGGAGACAGTCAGACAAACAACTCGTGGCCAGTCGACAGTAGTAAGTTAAAAACATGTTTTCGTTTTACTGTTTCAAAATGCGAACAAAGCACACTGATCTGTCAGCTGATCAGGAAAACCTTTCTCCCCACACATTGCACAAACTGTACTAGCAAGTCTCCAGACACATTTCAGAAGAAATAAATTATGGGGGAAAAAACTGTTTCAATTCTTCTCCATCTTTTCGGCAAATATTATGAGTACGCTACTGCATCCTATCAATGCACCGTAAAACCTTCCTTGACATAAGAGTTAAGTTTTAGTTTCAGTATGAGTTTTACAGCACTTGCAACACAAACAGAAGGTCATTCAAGTGCCGAAGATCAGAAGAGTTACTAGAGGGTAACATACAAAGAAAACGAGGAGAGATAAGGAGGAGAGATAAGAAGGAGAGATAAGACAGCGAAAGGTCTTGTCAGTGTGTTAGTGTTTGAACATGCTTCTCGAGAAGCTGAGAATGTTTCTGAGTGTTCTATGGTCTGCTGGGGAAATAAGATAGTGTTAAGTGCATAGAGCTTGCTGTCGAGCAGAGGGGTATGCACTATACAAAAATGTTATTTATTACTATTACTATTATTATTATTATAATTATTATTATAAGGATGATAGATCTTTGATAGAAAAGAAGCAAACCACAACAGAGCGCCCGCCAACCCCCCACGAGGAAGCGAGAAGAGCATGACGTACCTTCTTGGGCTGGACTTGCTGCGTGGCGTTGAGCAGGATGTTGTTGATATGGGTTTTGATGAGATTCAGGGCTTTGCTCAGACATTGGCGGAACCGCGCCAGGTAAATGTCGCACTCTTTGTACCGCGGCTGGGGAGCAGGGGCAGACAGAAATGGTGAAATGGTACAGGTTTAACGTCACTATCAACACTATTAGCTTATTGAACTCATTATCCCCGAGGGGGGTAAACCCAATATGCCGGGGACGTTTTTTGGTGCTAAATCTAAAAAATGACCATAACGTCATTAAACGGGTCATTAAATCAAAAAAAGCAAACCTATTTTGATAGTTCTTCATCTAATGAATGAAATGCCGATAAAAGAGCCCTACTTTCGGCAATTGCCAAAAAGAAATTTGATGTCGAAGTCGTAAAGGAATGTGCCCGAGCCGCTGTCAGCGACTCACCAACACAACTGTTCCAACCGTGAGCCACTGGGAGCAGTTTGCCGGAGACAAAGAGTTAAGAGGCGGGACCTCCGAGTTTAACGACCATCTCCAAAAGGAAAGAGCTAAGTAAGAAATTTGTGTAAAGTGCCTTTCCCAAGGACACAACATCAGACCGAGCTGGGGGACAGAGAATTTCCTTCACATTCTAACACTTTGTCAGTTCTTTTGAAATTTACAGCACTTGTAACACAAATAGGTCATATATGCGCTGAAGAATACAGATGCTACTATGGAGAGAGAGGGTGTCTCTTTAGGGCCAAAAGACATACTGTGCTCCCAAGGCAATACAAATTTCTTTTTCTTTTCAAATCTTTGAGATGACCAGCATTTAATATGAAATCCACAATTACATAACGCTACAAAATAACGGAAAATAAAAATAAAAGGTATCTGAACCAAAGCGTAAACTTATTTCATCTCTGAGAATAAAATTTACAATGTTCAGTTGTTTGTTTGTGTGAAAGGACAAACTTCACAATAAAAGAAATTAGCATAATAGTAACACTGTTCTAAACAGATGAAAACTTACGTTGCTTTTCAAATATAAAATGCATTCATCCATCCGCGACAGGAGTGGGATGAAAGTTTCACCAGTGACAGACAGCATCTGCCGGCTCAGTTTCTGAAATGGAAAGAAATTTCTTGCAAATACCGAAATGATACAGGTTTAACGCCCTCATCAACACTGTCAGGTTATTTGAGAGGCGGGACCTCCGAGTTTAACGTCCATCTCTGAAAGGACCGAGCCAAATGGGAAATTCGTGTAAACCGCAAGGTCATATCATCGGACCGAGCTGAGACTCGAACCCCAAACCTGAAATCTCACAATTACGAGTCCGGTAGCCTAACTTGCAAATACCAGTTGTATACAGAAAAGATGAGGCTGAAAATGGAAGAAATGCTCACAAGAGATTAATGTACAGTGGAACTTGAGTAAGACGGCCACGCATTGTCCAGGAGAAAAGTGTCCGTATAAGACAGGTGGCCGTCTTAGGCAAAACTGATCAAAATGAGGAAAACAAACTATTTACTTCTGAGGTCCCAACTGGAGGTGGTTGCAGGCTTAGGACTGCCCTAGGGCTGATTAAAATGTGTTTTTGTTCTTGCTGTTGTTTTTTGCTGTTGTTTTATTTCTTTTCAAAGGAGGGAAAGGATAGGACGGTTTTTGTGGGAATTTTTGCTGTTAGTTTTATTTTTATTTTTAAACTATGGTTCTAGGAAAGGTCAAAACAAAACTAAATGTTTCAGACGAGGAAGGCCAAGTGTCATGTATAGTAAAACAAATAAATGGGTCGCCATCACTTGGCGAACGAGCGACACTTCCGTCGCGAGTTTGTGTTGACTTCCATTGTTATGGATTGGGTTTACGACTGAGTTGTGGGCGGGCCTTATAGGTTATGACGGATCACACGCTGCCCTTACCAACAGCTGAAAATTTATCGTTACCCATTGGTCAACTTGGGTAAACATTGGGAGTGACCTAAGCAACATGACTGTTCCATCCTTTGGAGGGACTGACAACGACAGGTGAATAAATTATGACGGCTTGTCCACAGCGTTAGGGGAAAATACATAATTTTTGACAAAGCCTGGCCGCCTTAGGTAGGCAAATTTAGCCGTGGGTTGATAAAATAGGGTGGTCGCGGCCGCGTTGGACAGGTGCCCATTTTACACAGTTAAATTATATAGAAAAACGCAAGGGG
Source organism: Aplysia californica (assembly GCF_000002075.1). Lineage (NCBI taxonomy): Eukaryota > Metazoa > Mollusca > Gastropoda > Aplysiida > Aplysiidae > Aplysia > Aplysia californica. The sequence goes on along the minus strand of NW_004798027.1, from coordinate 122,691 downwards.
GAAATGGAAAGTGGCCGTTTGCACAGGTGGCCGTCTTGTAAAGGTGGCTGTCATGGCAGGTTCGACTGTATTTGAAAAAAAAAGAAGGGGGGGGGGAGGAGAGAGAGAGAGAGAGAGAGAGAGAGAGAGAGAGAGAGAGAGAGAGAGAGAGAGAGAGAGAGAGAGAGAGAGAGAGAGAGAGAGAGAGAGAGAGAGAGAGGGAGGGAGGGAGGGAGAGAGAGAGAGAGGGAGGGAGGGAGGGAGAGAGAGAGAGAGAGAGAGAGAGAGAAAGAGAGAGAGAGAGAGAGACAGAGAGAGACACAGAGAGAGAGAGAGACAGAGACAGAGAGAGAGAGACAGAGAGAGAGAGAAATAGAGACAGAGGGTGTACTCTGACAGAGAAAAAGACATATGTGAGGGAAGTTGGATACCTGCGAATGGAATATCGCAACCTAAGAATTACAAAGTTCTATTTGACATTTTTGGCCATTTTGAGTTAATAAGACCACGAGGTCAGAAACCAAATGTTCTATCTGCTCTATCAAAAGTGTAAAATTTTACAGAGCCGTTATCAAGATATTCCAAGAACTGCATTTGAAAAAGCTTGACATATTGAGGCAAAACTAGGTACTGAGCAGATAGAACTTTGTAATGGTAAGGTAGCGAAATATTTCATGTTATTTTCATGGCACGAAATCATTTGAAACACTTCTACCCCTAGCTTCGTCTTACCGTTGAGATGCTGTCAAGCTCGTTGAAGTACGACAGCTTGTTGCTTATACTCTCAGCCAGATCCATGAGGTGAGTCTGCAGAAGCAAGGAAGAAAAAAATAATAAAATGCACAAAACCTAATTCAAATATTACCAGAGCTTCAGTTTAATTGAGAGGTACAGAACCCAAAAAAAGGCGGGGGGAGGGGGAAAGAACATGTCACAAACAGAAAGAGAGGAATAGCAAAGAAAAGCATACATGTCATCTTTTTAACAAAGAAAACATCATCAACAGCACAAAAACGCTCTGTGCAAAAATACTAATTCGCTACTATTTACAGTGTCATAGTAGGTTTCAAACAAATGTTCAAAACATCAGTTCATGTTTAAAGGTAGTTTTAAAAGAGAAATTCCAAACAAGGCGACTATGATTGCAATGTTATTTTGGGAAGGTGAAAGCAATTAATGGGTAGCAACACTTTCCCCTTTTACTATAATCAAAGAGAAGGTTTGTATAGTATAAGGTTTTACGGCGCTCGCAACTGCTAAGGTCATGAGAAGGTTTGATGATGAAGTTGGTCCATCCCCACCCCTCAGCCCCCAGAAGAGAAAACTTTCCATTTGCATCAAGCAAAAGCAGAAAAGCAGCAGCAAACATTTACCTGTTCGGCCAGCAGATGCTCACACTCCTCGTGCAAAGCGTTCGTCTTGGTGGACACGTGAACGTACTGGACTTGCAGCTGTTGCAGATACTCCAGCGCGCTCCGCACCTCAGACAGCACATTGTTGCATTGCTCTCTGTACGCTCCGAGCTCTTCTGTGTACTGGCTGAAGGAAGGGGAGAATTACGTGGTCGTTTGAAGAAGAAGAATAATAATGGTGGTCATGAAAAAACACTGCAATGGAAGATGATGAAAGTGGTTACGCTTCGACTCTTGTGCTATTGAAATTGTGTGACATTTGTTTTAGTAAGATTTTTGTGACATTTGTTTTAGTAAGATTTTACGGCACTTGCAAACAATAAGGTCATATAATAGCCGAAGAATAGATGTTTTACCAGAGAGTAACATACACAAAAAAGAAGGAGGAGAGATCAGGACGATAGATGTTTGATAGGAAAGAAGGAGCAAACCACGCGAGAGCATCCGCCAACCACCCACAGGAGCAACGAAATTGTGCACAGGTCTAATGTTTACTGTAAAATAATCAAACTGACGGAACACAACAATCCCAAGGCACAAACTCTACTATGACAGGCATTCTGACACTGAAAGCAGAAAAACACTTTAAAAAAGCACAACAACAGAATGAACGACCGACAAAGTGTGAGGTACAGCTGTACAGAAAGAGGCACAGACCTGTACAAACCGCCATCGTCCTGGTCTAGAGACTCCTCCAGCTCGGCAAACCAGGAAAAGAACTGTACAAGAGATAGGGAATAAAGTTATGATACAAAAATAAAGTGTAAAACCTTTAGTTTAAGTAAGTTTTACAGCACTTGCACCACAATAAGGATAAGTGCCGAAGAATAGATGTGTTACAAGAGAGCAACACACACAAAAAAAGGAGGAGAGAAAGGACGATAGATGTGAGATAGGTAAGAAGGAACAAACTACACCAGAGCATCCACCAACCACCCACGTGAAACCTGTAAATGAAATCTGTTACTTTATTATTGAAATTACTTAGAGCATGCTTTCCATTGCCATTCAAAATAAACAGCACAACAAAAATCTCAGTGAATGTGGTTTCTTATGGTTAAACACAAGGACTTTTATATAAAGTAAAATCAGAACAGTTGATGCTGATTGAGACAAACAGTTTCACCATCGACAAAGACATTTCAACAGAAGAAGCTCATTTATGACTCACAATGTAAAAATAAGATAATTCCTTAGCACTTGTGATATTTCAAACAAAATCAGATAAGTTGAGTTATAAAGTCTGATGAAACTGCTATAAATTCCGACGGAAACATTTCCTCTATCCATTCTTCCAGATTTGAGCTCAAACCAAAAGTCCTAAACACAAACAAAGAACAAAAGAAAACGTAACCTGTTGAGCATTTTCAATTTTGTTGCCTTCTGGCAGCTTGGTTTCAGTGATGAAAGTGGACAACGATGTTTCCTCCCCAGATTTTTCTAAAGGATTTAGACGCACCGAGGCCAGCGATGGGGAGTCATCCTCTGGTAGCTGCAGTGAATGAATCAAAAGGAAAAAGAAAAGCAGCGCTTAACTCAAAAATTCATTTATAATCAAAGACATGTCACATAGATGATTTATATGTTGTTGTTTTCAAATCCCTTTAGCTGCGAGCATTTCGCTCTTGGCAGCGCAACGCCTCCCTCAAGTAACCACATGTCCTTGTCATCTGGTCAGAGATGATTTATATAAAGTAGTGTCTTTTATTTCTACCTCAAAATGGGAGCATAGAATGACAAAATAACAATAAACCCAAGCCAATATACCCGAAAGTCACTTAGTTTGCATTCCATGTGCTACTAATATAGATTTACTTGTCTCATCAATGTACCGATGACCTCGTTGAACTTGCAGCAAGTTTTATTTGAAGAATTAACAAAGGGTTTTGTATCCAAAGCCCAAAGTCATTCATATGTATATTCATGATAATATAACTTTTTCCACATCAAACAGAAACTCAGGGCTCTCGTGGCCTAGAGGTTAAGGTGTGGGCCTCTCATTCAAAGGTCCCGGGTTAGAATCCGGGTAGTGACCGAACTATTTTCTTCTCTACAATTGTCTCCTTTCATCTCCTTTCCTGCTCTCTTGCAATATTCTGTTGTCTGCTTTCGTCTCCACTTTCTGCCCCCACTCCTCACCTCCTTTGCCCCCTCCTCTTGGCTCCTGACTCTTTCTGCAGCCTTTCCACTGCTTCTCCTTGGCTCCTTCTTACTGCTGTCTTTCAGCCACACCCCTAATCTTCTGGTAGGAAAGATCTACACCTAGCCTTCTTGGACCAAGATGAAAAATCTCGGAGGTCCCGTAAGCAAGTTGTGCACGTGAAAGATCCCTTGGTGGTACAAAATCGATAAGAGTAGGCTTCGCCGCCACCCGGGCAAAATTCAAAACTTCCTACAAACTGAAAATGTTAGATGTGTCCCACGCACTCATATGACCTTATAAGCTATTGCGAGCGCCGTAAAACACTTACAAAAAAAACAAAAACAAAAACCCCCCCCAGAAACTCTGTCGCCCCAGCAGCTGCTCTATATGAGTCTTGTCATGCCGTTTATAAATGAAATGGTTAAAGTTAAAGATGCAAAAAATTTGGGTCCACAGTATCGCAACAAAGTCAGCTGCTTAAACTCAAGCAACTTAAGTAAATGTACAGAAGCTGAAATAATAAACACAATTCAGTAAGGACCAACTTCATCATCAAGCCTTCTCTTTCATAATAAAAATAAAATAAAGGAAAATGTTGCTACCCCCATTTATTGCTTTAACCTTCCGAACAGAACCAAAGCCAACTTCTTGATTGAATGGTTCTCCCCCTCCCTCCCTCCTTCTCAATGTGTGTAGCCTATGTCCCGTGTCTGTCGCTCAGTCTCAGTGATGAGCATGCATGCATGCATGCCTCCTTGTCCTAGACCTAACAAAAGTATCTGTCTCTTTCCCTCTCCCTCTTCCTATGTTATTGTAAATATATTTGTTTATCTCTCCCTAACTCTCTTTAATCTGTTTCCTGTTAGGCATTCTATTCATTCTTTCTCTCTCTCTCTCTCTCTCTCTCTCTCTCTCTCTCTCTCTCTCTCTCTCTCTCTCTCTCTCTCTCTCTCTCTCTCTCTCAAATATCAAATCAGTCAAATGGTGCACCAGCTGTGATTTTGTAGTTTCGTTCGTTAAAGTCCCAAGAGTCAAGAGTAAGGGGGCTTCAGGGGGGCTTGCCCCGTTGACCTAATAAAAATACTGAGGTGAGGGGGGGGGGGGGGGAGGGTTCAGGGGTTCAGGGGGGATGCCCACCTGAATGGAGTGGCTATCCTCACTCGGGGTGAGAATAAAAATACGATCGACCTCTCATCCCAGGTGAGACTTGCCACCGTAGGCTATTCTCACCCGGTGTGAAACAAGACCTGTTTTTCCTAATTTCGGAATACTTTCTATCGGTGTGGATGATCAAATGGATAAAAGCAAAGAAAAAATTATGTTATAGCACAAAAGTAAGCTATGGCTATTTCACTTTTCGAATCGAGCCGAACTACGCGGGTCGCCATTTTGTTTTGCCCGGAAGTTCTTGCAAGATATTTCCTCCTCCCCTCTTCTCTCTCTCTGTCTCTTTCTGAATACTGTATATCGGTGTGGACGATCAAATTGACCAAAACAAAATTTTAAAATGATGTTAAAACACTAAGTAAATTAATTTGGTGGTCTACAAAGATGCTACAGCTATTTCACTTTTCGAATCGAGCCGAACTGTGCGGGTCGCCATTTTGTTTTGCCCGGAAGTTCTCGTGCTACTCCTCTCTCTCTCTCTCTTTCTCTCTTTCGCTCTCTCTCCACTGCCCACAGACAAAATTGTTATTGTACGCTTTTAGGTTAAGGCTAACAGTAGTAATGGAACGTTTGTTCACGGCACAGAAGTACGGCTTAAGTACGGCTAGACTCGCAGTCTAGCCGTACTTATTCTTAATATGATGGCTAGACTGACCATTTACAAAAAATAGGCCTACTGAATGGTAAATATACATTTTTAGAGTGCAGTACCTTCTAAAGCATTTGTATTTGAGACGAAACCAGGTGCCTTAATGACAGTGTATGTATTTTAAAACCTCCTGTTTTCTAATGTTCATAGGGCCTAAGATAAGTACGGCTAGACTGGCAGTCTAGCCGTACTTAAGTACGGCTAGACTTCTTGTCTAGCCGTACTTAAGTACGGGTAGACAGCCAGGCTAGCCGTACTTAAGGACGGCTAGACTGTCAGGCTAGCCGTACTTAATATTGATGGCTGTATTGTAAATGAAATTTTTAGTTTGCAATGCCAAAAGTATTTGTATTTCAGACAAAACCAAAAGGTGCCTTACTGACTTGCATGTATTTGAACCTGAATAATTACTAGATCTAGGTCTAATGAGACCTGTGTACTTAACAGGCTTGAGTCGATTGGGCCAAACCTAGATCTAAGTACGGCTAGACTGCCAGTACTTAAGTACGGCTAGCCACTTCGTTCTACAATTTTTCTATTATCACAAAGTAGAATTCTGTGGTTCAGGGTGAACGCAAAATTGGTTGGCCTAGATCTAGGCTATAACGGCAAACGCACACCGGGTGAGAATAGTCAAAAGACCCGCCTCCGCTTATTCTCACCCGGGGTGAGAATAGAGGTGGCCCCCCTGAATCTTACTACTATAAAATGATGTTTTGCAGTTTGGTTGCATCCCTGTTCTTTGTGTTGCCTATTTGATCAGCAAGACTTCCGGATTTCTTCTCTGGATGTAAACAAATGGTACGTGGACTTTAACGAACGGAACTACAACAAGTCACAAGATCACCGCTCCAGCTTGTTGAGTCTTCAAGGCTAAGTTCTAAAGCCAACTAAGAAAATCGAAATGTTCAATATGCACTAAGTACACGCACAGAAGCTAAAAGAAGTTGTTACCATGTCAACTCAGTAACAAATGCAATAGCAACAACAACAAAAACCAGCGTCAACTGCAATAAAAACAAACGAACTCACTACCGGTATTAGTTTTATATTGAAAAACACCACTTCCCGTTATCCATCGTTGCACTAAGAAGAGAAAACCTTACTTACGTCTTTCGGTAATTGCCTTTCCGAAACAACTGTACTCAAATCGTGGATCAAATCTCTCTGTTTTGATGACAATGGGGCCTTAGGATCACTTTGGGCCTCCCACTGAGAAAGTCTGTCCCGAATAACCCTTGGGTCGACGGCCCTCGACTGCGACGTGTCAGCCATTTTGTTATAAACAACAAAACACCCAAATTGCAATAGACTGAAGAGTTAACAGTTCAAAACTAGAACTAGACTTCAAAAGCTGCTTAAGGCGAAACAAATTAATTATTATATTTTTATGAGTTGTAGTCCAAGGCTCTGCATTTTTGTTTTTATCTTATTTGGGAGGGGGGGGGGGTTGAACCCTTTTTAGCTTTGAAGATTTGTTTTTTGATTTTGTAATAGTGCATGCTGTTGTCACAAACGGCATTCTCAATTATACTAACTTATCAATTTCATTTTCATAGGCCTAGTTGTAGCACCATTGCTCGGACTATTGCAAGTTTTTTTTTTTATACGCTGTTATAAATAACGTTTGGAACCATTGAAGTGAGCCTTGGTGCTTCGACTTTGAGTTCTTTTTTCTGTTTGCTTTTTCTATCATGATTTTATGGGGATTTATTAGAGGTTGGAGGTAAGGGATGGGGCATTCCCTCGGGGTTACGCACCCATCAGTTCATCATGAAAATTTCGGACTTTTCCCAACCCATTATTTTATTTTTGAGCGTGTAATATTGCTATAGCAGTTTACAAAATTTAATGAAACGTCTGTTTTTAAAATAATATTTCATGTTAGCTTAACTGCATTTATTTTTTTTTAATCAAGGATTAATAATTTAGTACGACCAGGTAACGACCAGGTACGACGTATTGATTGAAAAGACGAGTTGTTTGACTTGTGAGATTTCTCTACTGCTGCTACTGCCTACTATTGGATTTCCTGTTTGGTAAGGAAAATGAAAAAGTAAACATGGCGCGGCGGTACGATAAACTTCACCGTTTGGGCTCTGGGAGTTATGGCTGTGCATGGTTGGTTGAGAACATTGAACAACGATCCCCACGGAGGGTTTTGAAAGAAGTTCACCTCCAGACGTTAACTGAAAAAGAAGTCGAGCAAGCGCTGACGGAAGTGGCAGTCTTGGCCCGGTGTAAACACGAGAATATCATTGGGTACATCGAAGCTTTTGTTGACAGGACGTCAACGACACTTTCGATTGTGATGGACTTTGCTAGTGGAGGTAGATCTAGATCGAATCTGTGACGATATCTGTCTTGTAGTTTTTAGGAATTATTTATCAATTAACATGGTTTTTTTCATCAAAAAGTGGATGGTTGGCAGATGCTCTGGTGTGGTTTGCTTCTTCTTTACTGTCAAACATGAAACTGAAGCATCTATCATCTTTGACTTTATACTTTATCTCCCCTCCTTCTTTTTTGTGTTTGTTACTCCCTTGTAACAAGTCTAATCTTCAGCACTTATATGGCCTTATTGTGTTGCAAGTACCGTAAAACGCTTACTAAAACAAACAAAATTAGAAATGAACTTTGGGGGACAATCGCTGACAGATCAAGCCAACAAGGCCAGGGAGTGTTATTACTGTTTTGTTGTTACTGTTGCTAATGTCAATGTATTTTTTCCACTTCCCCCTTAAGCTTTTTCTGTTTGTAAAATGAACAATGGCACAGTCCAAGACACACCTGTCTATGACAACCACTTTTCTCTTGACAATGAGGGCTGTCTTGATCAGCAATTTCAATGGTATATCATTGTCGAAGTGGGTTATGCGCATGTGGAAACTACTTTGCTGATGAATTTTTATCTTTTTGATTTATTTCTAATTTCCAGGTGACCTTGATAGACAAATATGCCAACGATATGGATTATATTTTCCAAATGAGGTAAAAATGTATGAGCAATTGTAGGGAAATGAAAGTTTGGAGATATTTAGGGTTTAGCCAGAAAAGATTTATATAGGCTATATGCTCCGTTGCAGCAGTATGATGTTTTATTCCTTCCTTTTTTTAAAACTTACCCTGCTGTAGCATTTATATATGGTCATAATTATACTTCAGGAGGCAGTTGGTTTTTATCTTTATATATTGTATTCTTTCCATTTGATTTCGGAGCCTAATAAATCATAATGTAGATTACTATAGAGCTGTTTCTTGCAATGCTTTAGTTGGGTGTCAACAAAGAAATGTAAACATGCCCCTCACAGTAGAAAAACAATGCTGCCTGTCATTGTTCCTGTTGTCCTCCACTGTTTGACTTGCTGTATGATTTAGATTACAGAAAAAAAAGTTGATTGTAGCGGGTTGTTGTTCCCAGGTTGGTCCTAAACGTCATAACTTGGTACAGAATTCCAAGTCCGTTCTCAGGGATCAAACCTTGTTCCTCTTGTATGTTTAATAGAGAGAAGTTTATCCTCTCTCTCTATTTTGTACCCTGAGGACCTAGGATCTCAAAACACATCTGAAAAATATGTTATTCGCCGTCTTTCGTTTAAAAACATGCCTGATGTTTATTGTGAATTTTATAACAACTTGTAATGAAGTTCACTTTTTTAAAAATCTGGGCCTCTTTTATCATGGATGCACTTTAACAGACTGAATGAAATATTTTCTAATTGTGTTGAATTTCTTTTGTCAGACAATTTTGAGGTGGTGTGCTCAGCTGATGTCAGGGTTGCAGTATATTCATGAAAGAGGAATTTTGCATAGAGGTAGGCTATTTATAGTTTTTTAAAATTATTTGTTCTTTTTTTATTTCCATGTCCTCATTGACATTACTATGTCTTCTCAAGATGCGGAGTCTAGGTTTGTATTTCCTTTGAGGTGAAGCCAATGAATTGTTCACAGCTCTTTCTCAGAACACTCCTGTTATGTTCATCTATGAAAATCATCTGTCTTGTTTTACCTAGAAAGGAGCTTATGTTGCAAACTTGCTCTGAATTGCACTAAATGGGAAAAAGCTTATTTAAGTGAAAGTGCTAATGAGAGGCAATTAGGCTGATTGAAAAATAGATGCATATACATACATTGTATATATATTTGTCACTCAAAGTCTTTGCACGATATATATTTAGTTCACCAGCTATCATGTTCACATTTGACAATCAATGGGAAGGTAAATTAGGGGGGGGAAAAACTACAACGTGGAAATATAACTCTAATGTTTTAGCCACAGTCATATACAAATATAATGTTATTCTTTCTCCGCAGACATAAAGCCTCAAAATTTGTTCCTTTGCGGTAAACAAGTCCTGAAGCTAGGTGACTTTGGAATATCGAGAGTCCTTCAAGACACCTCAGATGTAGCGCTAACATTCATCGGCACACCGTATTACTTGAGCCCAGAGATTTGCAGGCAGCAGCCGTATCCTTCATTTTGTCCTTGAACTGTCGACAATTGATTTTATGTTTTTCAACAAATTATTTTATGTTTTATGACAATTGATTTTTTGTTTTTCCACAATTCATTTTATGCTTTTCCACAATTGATTTTTATGCTTTTCGACAAATGATTTTATGTTTTTCGACAATTGGTTTTATGTTGTGTCTGGTATTTTAGCACCATTTTACATGAAGTGCGCTTCACTTCATGTCTATGGCAATGCTCTTTCTACTTTTTCCTTCCTATTACTTTTATTTATTTTTGTTTATTGCTGATCAGACAGGGCATTGGTCGTACCGACCATCTGCCTACTATAGCTCAACTCCAACTTCCACTTCGTACTGGTAACTCATAGTGGCATCCACATAGTATGACCTTGTATGAAATAAAATCCTCATTTTTTAACAAACTCTTGGTTTGGCTCCAATTTTATTTTTTCCCTTTCCTTATGGCAGAATTGAGGAACATTGAGCCAAAGAACATGGTCTCCCAACCAGTCTAAGTTGTCCTCCTTCAGCTGAAATAAATTTTTGAAGATGATATGGATGGAAAAAGTGTACCTCTCTATTTAGGAAAAGTTCTGTGGACTGTAAGCGTTGTAACCTTGACCGCAGTTTTCCCAGCTACGACCACAAAAGCGACATGTGGGCAGCGGGCTGCGTGATGTACCAGCTGTGTAGTCTGAGGCTGCCGTTCAGGGGAGAGAATTTGCCCGCCCTGGCTGCTCAGATACAGCAAGGATATTTTGAGCCGATACCCAGGTGAATATTGAATATTGTATTTTGTTCATGTAGGCTGTACACAGAAAAAAATGTTATTTGTATGTCAATGCTTTGTATCGTTCTCTAAAATGAAAACTTAAAATTTCATCATGCACGTCAACAAATGGCCTAACTCATATTTAGTATAATTACTCGCCTCGTTTGTTTTCGAGTGTTACGATTGATTTGCAGGTATGTCGACAACAATTGAAACAAAAACACCAGAGTATTTAGAGCTTTGCAAAATAAATATGCTCTGCAACAAGAGTATAATAGCAATGTACTTACAGCAATTTACAGTATAGTATACTCTTTAGATGAAATACACTCAGTTCAACCATGTAGGGAGTACAGAGGAAAATAATGCAACTGCCCCCCCCCCCCCCCCCCCCCCCCCCATGTTTATGTTTTGCAATGTGCGTGTTCACTCGGCCTATGTGCATGCTAGACTAACATCTGTCCTATTTCCTTCCATGGACCAGCCACTGTGGTGAGGGGTTGTCTTTCCTCGTGAACAACCTGCTTGTGTCGGATCCGAACCACAGACTCTCTGCTGATGAGGTGCTTCAGTCGGTAAGACAGTAAGATGTGGCGTCGGTGGCCTAGTGGTTAGGTTCTCAGACTCGCAACCATAAGGCCATGGGTTCTAATCCCGTCGGGGACTGAACGTTGTGTCCTTGGGATAGGCACTTTGCACGAATTTTCTTCACTTCACCCAGGTGGGAATGGGTATCCAGCTGTAGACAGTGAAAGATCTTGTCAGTGTGTTTGTGTTTGAAGGCTTAGTCGGCTGCTTTCTGTGTATGCTTCGAAGGAAGCTGAGAATGTTTCTGAGTATTCTATGGTCTGCTGGGGTAATAATACAGTGTAAAACACATAGAGCTTGCTGTAGAATGGGGTTGTGCGCTATACGAATGCTATTTTATTATTATTAAGACAGGTGACCACGGTGTTAATAGCAAGGGCTTTGCTTAATAAGTTCTGAATGGAAGCAGTTTGGAGATTCTTTAAGATGTGTTATGTTCTTGCTGCTATCTTATCGTCTTGTTGAGTCACTGACGATTCTGTCGCTGCCGGATGTTCCCCTTCCATTTGATGTGATGCTGTAGACCTTGTACATTACGTATTGCAGGTTTCTTTTTGTTTAATTTACTGCTGTTTAGTGTACTCTGATGGTCAAGTGTATGTGGCGACCAGCAGCAGCAGCAGTATGTTTGAAAAACTTGTGTGTGCTGGTGTAATATTGTGTATTATGTGACGTTGAGGATATTACTTCATTATTTTATACATGCATTTGACATGGGGGGGG
>NW_004798027.1:101353-110685 GCF_000002075.1 Aplysia californica | reverse complement strand
GGGGGGGGGGTAACCCACATTTTCCTTGAAGACTACTGGAAGTTTTATTTTTATGTTTCTTTTAATTATAAAAAAAGCATTAGTGTTAAGCTAGGAAAAATAAACTCTGTGGTTTTTTTGCCCAAATCATCCCCACTTTACTATTCTCTCTCCAGAAGTATCTGAAGGGTTCTCAGCTTATGACAGAAGATAGTTGCAGTGCAGAAAAGAGACGTCCAGTCAAAAATGAAAAGGAAAATATGTGGACGAATAAAGTCATGCAGGAATTGAATAGAGATTACCTCAAAGATGAGAAGAGCGGTGTCTTAGACAGTGATATGAAGAAAGTGAGTAAATTTGGTCATCTAGATTGGTTAAGTTTTAGTAAGTTTTACAGCCCTTGCTTGTAACGCAATAAGGTCATATAAGTGCCAAAGATTAGAGGTGTTACAAGAGAGAAACATACTCAAAAAAAGAACGAGAGTAAGGAGGATAGATGTTTAATGGGAGAGAAGGAGCAAACCACACTAGAGCACCGGCCAACCGCCCACTTAGTAATTTAGTTTTGTCACACTGTTTGACTGCATCTTCAACATGTACCTATGTTGTGGACTTCGGGGTTTGAGAATGTACCTCTACTTTAGATTATTGTACAAACAATATTGTTATTTATCAAATGAAATTTCATTATATCTTTCACCAAGTAATTGAGTGCACAAAAATGTTGAGTGGATGCAAAAGTTCCGTAAACAAGGAAAACACTCTCTATTTAATAGCAGCATAGATTCATCTTAAGATCAATGCTGTTATCGTGTTTAAAGATTTCTGCCAGAACCAAACTATAACACCCTTTGAATATCTTGATAACGACTTCAAATAACCTTCTGATTTTAGTAGAGCAGATAGAACATTTGGTTTCTGACCTATGTATGGTCTCAGTACCTCAAAACAGCCAAGAATGTCAGATAGAACTTTGTAATTCTGAGGTAGCGATTTTCTTAGGCTCCATGAATGTTCCTTTCGGGAAAAAAAAATAATCATCATATACGTCAGTGATCATCAGATAGAACGTTGTAATTCTGAGGTAGGACATGTAGACCCTGTGAAATTTTATGTCTCATTAATTTTTTTTCCTTGTGTTTGGCTGTCACTGAAGCTGGTGAAAAGAGTAAACAGCGAGACATACACCGTGGCTCATGATGGGCGAATGAGGCGTCAGTCGCTGGCCTCCCCTGAGCTTACTGCCATGTTGGAGAGACAGCGCACTCACTCGGTGGAGAGGCAGAGAGCTGCATCGGCCGATTCCCGTAGACCAACGCTCAAAGTGGACAGGGTAAGTTTATCGAAAAGTTTTGTAACAACTTGTTTTAGTCTTAGTAAGAGTTTTGCGGTACTTGCAATACAATAAGGTCATATAAGTGCCGAATTGTAACAACTATAACCCGCGGCACTTATATGACCTTATTGTGTTGCAAGTGCCGTAAAACTCTTACTCCAACAAACAAGTATTAATCCTATATTTTATACAGTCTAACATGGGCACAGTGACCACCCACATGGCAAAACACTCTCATAGCGAACAGATTTCAGGTTGTTTTTGTTTTTTCTTTAAACATGTGTATTCTTTGTATTTAAAACATATACATCTCGAAATTCATACATAAGAAAAAGATTTTCTCATCCTGTCAGTCTTGTCGTGTGCTAGCTTGACAGTATACACTTCCTTTTTTTTCCAAAAGATATTATTACACATAGCAAATACATTGGGTTTTTTTTTTCAGCTTTGGAGAAATGAGAGGTGAACCACTATAGCCAACATCTGTTTCAGATCTGGTCCTTGAAGAGGAAGAATCGAAATTTTCAAAGTGAATATTCCACAGTTAGTTTTAAAATGGTATATTATTTTCATTATATCACCCTCTTTTTCTTTCTTTATTCTAAACTCAGAGAGCAGCTCCGCGGTTTAATCTTCTGAAGGATCACCAGCAGACACTGCTGGACAAGAAGAGGGGAGTCTGTGAGGAGAAAGAAGACCAAGTGCAGAAAGGTGACTCATGACTGAACCAGCTTGCATCTGTTGTTAAGATTTAGTTTAGTTTTAGTAGAGTTTTTACGGCGCTCGCAACTGCATAAGATCATATGAGCGCCAAGGGGTGAATCTCTGCAGAGAAGTCTTCACAGGGAATCAGGCTTACTCTGCTCACCTCTCTTGCTTCAACAGCACAAAGTCTGCTTCGACTATCAAGGCACCCCAGAAATAGCAGATCACAAGAAAATGACAAACATTCAAAAGAAGTAGCTGAAAAATGACGATAGTAAGGATTAGGAAAGAAAAAGCAGCAGTTCCCTGTTGCAGTTCAGGCACAGTTATGAGCATGACATTGATGAATCAGCCCATTTACAATTCTACTGTGCAGAAGAACATGTAAATATCTCCCCTTTGGAACTGACCTAAAGACAACTTCAGTCAGTAACACCGCCCCGGGGGGTGTAGTTGAGATTCTCACTTGAAGATATCGACTGCTTAGCGGAAGACTCCACCACCATACATTCGTCACTTTGATGTTGTTTTCTGAATTGCTCTGTTTGTTTTATCTGATTGTTATTGGAAACCAAATTTTTTGTATGCTAAAAAATATTAAAGCTTTTTTTTTTCTTTTTAGCTCAGAATTTTTCTCATAGATTTGATCTACTTAATCTGTCACTTACCATCACTCTTGTACAAACACAAGTACTAATAATGCCATCTTTCAAATTGTTTTGTTATTATAACTAATTAAATATGAGCTGTAACATCTGTAGAAAAAAATACCACAAACATGATTCAATAAGGTTATTTTTATAAAGCCACAGGACATAAGATATTGTTACAATGTAGAAGTTGTTTGGAATTTACTCGTCCTACTCTCGCATATCAACCAGATCATAAGGTCCCAAATTGTTTTTTAAAAGGTATTTTATTATTCTTTGTATTTTATTTAAACATGTACGTAGATCTAGCAAAATTTGTACATAGCAAAAAGATATCCGTGTACCACAGATGATTTCGTTATGTGTGTGTCTAGACTATAGATCTATTTCCACCTCCACAGTCTCGGCGGACCTGCCACAGTGTTTCCTCCAGCGCGTTCACCGGTGTGTGCAGGCAGGTTCTTCCAGCTGTGTCATTGCGTCGCTGCTCAAGTCACACGTGTCGAGTCGACTACACACAGACAGAGCCAAGCGAGTGCTGGACGCGGTGAAAGACAAAACCGATTTCTTCTGTTTGCTGCAGCTGTGTAACTATGACAAGGAAGCTCTGACCTGTGCGTTGTGGTATGGAGTGCTAATGTCATGATGTTGCTTGATACGTGTAATAATAAAATTGATGATATTATTAAGATCATTTCTGTCATGGCCAATCCCTGGTGGCTCTTGGCGTTTCACAATAAAAGACAATACAAAATTTGACAGTTTACACAATGGCATGTGTCATGTGTACCGGCCTTTCAATCTGCAACAATCCTTTCAAATACATGCATGCACTCTCTATCTGACTAAAAAATACATGCACTAACAGACAATCACTGTGGCTGCTGATCACATAATATGTTATTGCGGACTCAAACAAGCTGGTAGAGTATAGTTTAAATAAATGTGTCTTTAGATTAGTTTTAAATGCAGACAATGCAAGCACCTCTCCTGAATGCAGTGGGAGGGAATTCCTCGCGGAGGGAGCAGCTGTCAATAAAAAAAACAAGAATGGTTGTTCTGTCCATGTACAGCAGTTTTGTGTACATGTAGTTGTGATAAAAAAAAGAGTTTGTTTCCATACTGTTTTCTTATGCCTTGCTCAAGTTATAGTTTCTTTTTGATAGTAATTATTGCTTCAAAGGCTTTTTTTTCTGTACTGTGGGCCTATAATTGTACCTCACACAACGAATACTGTCTTTATCATATTATGTATGCAGCTGTTTTGTAGTCGTGGCAACGAAGGATTTGTATCTGTTACTGTTTTTTGTACCTTTCAAGTGAAAGTGTCATTGGGATAGTAGCCATAGCAACGAAGAGTTGGGTTTTTGTGTAATGTAGGTCTGTTATTGTGCCTTACCCAAGGGACGGTCTTTAATATTTGTGAAGCGTGCTGTCGAAATGAGTTACTCCTCGGATTTGAGCCCTGTAAAATTAGGTACATCACGCGTATAGGTGAAGTTTTTACAATTTATAAGTATGAAATAATAAAAGACATGTTAACTTAAAGTATATGGCATCAATAGAAAATCTACAAAATTGACCAAGTGACAATTTTTGGCCAATGTAGCATCTGCTTTTGTCGCGGCCGCGACCTGCTTTGCCATTTTTTGGTCCTCGAATCGCGGCCGCAATTTTTGCATTTTTCAAAAAAGACAAAACAACAAAGCTACTTCATAACATATCAGGCATGTGTTTTGATACGTTTTAAGATGTCCATGTGTGTCTAGATCTATTTTCATGCAGAGAATATAAGTACATGTACATTACATTACATACTATTTATATTGCTGTTTGTCTTTTATTTTTCCCTCTTTGTTGTGTTTTAATTTGTTGGTGTGTTAATTTTTCTAAAAATTGTTCTGAAGATTTGTTTTTCTTTTTTTGTGTGTGTTTATACAGCAAAATGTCATTTAATTTTATGCTGTTCCTACCCTTTTAAAAATATAAATGTGTTATGTTAGAGTGTGTCTCCACCTAAACCGAATACTGACACGCCCCAATTGTGTGTGATTCCATAATTTACATGTAATATCCTGTAGGCCTACTTTTTCTTGAATTACACACCTTTAGGGTTAAAACAGCCAATCTTCGGATAGGTGGATGCGCCCCAATTAGCGCGTGTTAATTTTTGTGGTTATTTATCCGTGCTGTTCTAATTTTGATTTCATTCTGTTGTGAAACCTTTATTTTTCACGATTTTATACGCTGGGTGACTACAAATGATATTCTGGATGCTGAAAATAGAGCACAAGAAATTCTGGTGCTTTAGATTGTTACCTCTTTCAAATTGCTATATAAAAATAAGTCACGGAGGGTTGAAAGCTTGAAAATTAATGGCAACTTTTTCGGCAACTTTTGCCACTTTTTGTGGCAACTTTTGGCAACTTATTGGCAAAAAAATGGCAACAAACGCAGATGCTAGGTCATTATCTCCATTTGTGGATTGTGAGGAGTAACTCCTTTTGTCAGCACACCTCACTATGTATGCAGCCATTTTGTAGTGATCGCAGGAAAGGATTTGCATTTGTAATTGGTTTTTTTTGTACCTTGCCAATGTGATACTGTCTTTGTGTATGCATCCATTTTGTTGACGTGGCAACTAAGGGTTTGTTTCTTTACTGCTGATTGTTCCCTGCGTATGTGATTCTGTCTTTATCTATGCAACTATTGTGAAGTTGTAGCTACCAAGGGTTTGTTTCTGTACCGTATTCTTGTGTCTTGCCCATGTGATAGTATTTACACAAACTTTTTGTTTGTTTGTACTTTGTGCAATTGTTCCAATATCCATAATGAAAATTGTTCTCCCATACAGTGACCCATGTTTGAGATATTCATTATTTTGTGCCTTTGATTCGATACAGCCTCAGAATATGTCTGAATTGAAAATGTTTAATGTGTCCCACACGCTCATACTCATATGACCTTATGCAGTTGCGAGCGCCGTAAAACATTTACCAAAAAAAAAAAAAACCTGTCAGACCGTGGTTCTATCCATCGCTCATCTGATATCAGTAGGTGAGAAATTGCCATCTTGCCAGTGACGCTACTTTACAGCAGCACTGTGGAGAAAGTTGTGGGCAGGCTGTTACAATGTACTAAGCTCGGGAAGGAAAATTTTGCTGGAGAGAGAAAAAACTTTCATTTCTGTAATAATTGTTCCTACACATTATGTATTTTTGCCTTACCTCTTGAAGAACTTTACAGTGTTTATCGAGGCATTGCTTCATGTTTATTTATTATTGTGTGAGATATGTGATATTTAAGTTCTTCTTCATCATTAGTTTGTATTGTTTTCTGGCTTATGAGGAGTCCACGGGAAATACGGTTGTAGTCTCAAACAGAAAATCGTGGTGCATCAATTTTTAACGTTTTTTTACTCATAACTGTACATGTATTTCTGTTCTACTGTTGGTTCATTATTGTCGCTAGATTTCCCATTCAACAACACATAACAATAAACCACCAGTCAGATAAATATGAAATTATGAGTCCGCAAGCTTTTAACTTTGACACCCGCACAATTTTTAGTTTGTGACTATGCCCGTTTTTCCTGTGGAATCCTCATATATATATATATATTTACGTGCATTTCTCTCCTCCTTAGTACTTAGTAGTAAGAACCAACTCTGCACAATGGAAAATTTTTTTGAATTATAATAAACCTTCTTTCTATTTGGTCGGCCTTTGTATGTGGAAAAGCTAATTGAATAAAAGTTTAGTACTCTATGTTTTTCTATGCATGAAGTCATTTTCTGGGTTTTTTAAATCTTCTATACTGCCGAGTAATTTTTATCCTAGTACATTGTACTAGTAGCCTACATGTAGTGAGTCTGTAGTTCTTAAGTCTGATCTAACCGAAAGTTAGTCGTTTGTGTAAAATGCAAATTAACACAAACACCTCAACGAAACATTTTAATTTGGTACATTTACCATAATCACCCAACTGTTATCTCAAAAGTATCTGTGTCATTTATTTGTTCTCTTTACCCAAAAGTTTACTGAACTGATCTATGGTTACAGGTTTAAAATAAAAAGGGAATTTTTAACAAGTGGAACAAAAGGGACTTAAAATTTATATATGTGAGGCGGTGTGGTGACATCAGGTGCTCGTCAAAATACCGAAATCAGAGAAACGGGCATTTTCCACCAATTTGAACATTTTTTTCAAATTTTTATTTTTTGCCTTATCCTCTTTTATGTCCATATAAAAACACATTTCCATTTGAATTTTACTGAAAAACACTGATTAGGGGCACACACAAAAATGTGAATGTTTATTTGAAGGCCTCTTCAGCTACGGAAGTTAGTAAACTTCGGCCGCCATTTTCTCGTCAATTTTACCCCTGAAACCTGATGACCCTCACCTCCGCAACATAGATGGATATTTTTTTCAGCAAAAGCAAGACCACTGAACAGGCATTAAGATGATACCAATAACCCCATATGCCTAAAAATTTACGAGGGCCTGATTCCGCCACATTGTGCCACATATTTCCTTTGTTTGTTTTCTGTAATGAATGTCCCATGTAAGTTGGAAATATTATTGCTTTATAGCTATGACGATCAAATGTTTGCTACTGCATGATTTCGTTTTTCTGTATAATTTTAGTTTTATAAAGATCAGTAGGTATACCGTACAAATACCATTTACATCAATTCAGACTTTCCTTGTAACTTTTCAATTTTGTACCTTTTTAGAGTTGCATGGAGTAAAACAGAAATAGAATCTACCTGACTAAAATCATACAAAATTCTGAAGAAAAAAAATTTTCAATGTGGCATTTTCGTATAACCTTTGTTAAGATCAGTATCTATAGAAAAGTATCGCAAACTCTTTGCATTTGTAGACCATTGAATATTGATATTAAAATGCGTCTTCGAATAATACATATCTTGCGAGATGATCAGGGGAAGTAACCAGTTTTGAACGTTCAACATCGCGCCATATTTATCCTAATTATTTCCCCTGTTAAAGGGAGTGAACACAAAATAAACAAAATTGTGGTGCTCTCCCTTGTAAATAATTTTTATAGAAACGGTTAAAACAAATAATTCACCCAATTTGGCAATGATGTTCAATATAAATTAAGGCAGTGAAGCAAAAAGTTGTCGGACAAATTTTATTTTTTTTTTAATTATGTATTTTTTTGTTTGTTAGTTTATAATGTTAATGAAATAAGACAATATAGAGTCAATTTTAAACCTGTAGGTACAACAGTTGTAATCCAGTTTGATGTAAGTTTGTTTCCAAGAAAGGCATACTTACCTGGCACGGGAGGCACCATGATCATCTAGGCGGTCCTCCCAGGGCGAGGCCTTTCCATTGCACTCCGGTTTGGCTGACCCCTGCGATCACCCCAAATGTGGGTGACTCGAGTGCGTAATTTTTTCGTAGGGGGGACTGCGTTCGCGCTATCCCCTGATATTCAAACAATGAAAGAATGGAAAATAGAAGCACTGATAGTAATAAAATGTGATCTATCTCACATAAACCTCTCTCTCTTTGATGGGTGGGGTGAGGCTGAGGTCCCAACCTGTGCGGAGCGGGGGAAAATGCGTTCTATACGCAGTCCATGTCAGGTGGGTGTTTTTACGCCACCATCGCCACACTTAAGATTATTTTCCATGACAGGATTCTGCTGGGTTAAAGTTCTGCTGTACGCTACTAGCCAATGTTTTAATTAATAGGACCTACGTGTGGTTGGAAACATGCTTTTTTTTTCAAATTAACCATATTAAGCTTACTAGTTTTAAATAACCTGAAACAGCTTACGAGAAAATCACTGCTGAGCGTGATTAAAATTATATAACAGACACTTCTGCTAAATTCGCAACTATATTATTATAGAAGGCCGCCGTGCGATGAACTTTCATCTCAAATAAATATAAGATATCGACTCAGATTAGAATATGTGTAATTAATGATATTGTTATTGTTATGTAGCTTTCCTATCATTTATCGTGGTACATGTAACAGCAATAGCATAAGCATTCAGCCTAGACCTCTCCACGTTTCCTCGATTGTGTAATTAGTTGTTTGTTTCTCCACCTGATGCCCCGCTTAGACAATCGAAATAAAAAGAGCCAATGTTCACCCGCTCGCCTTTTTTCACTGCTCAGTGCGTGGAGTGGAAATATTCTGTGAAAGTATCCAAACTGTTACTCATGAACTCAAGTGCGACGTACTTCACATAACAATAACAACACCTCAACAATTTGGTCTTAAGGTTAGTCGCCACGCATGCATTATTTTCTTTGTGTGTATTATATAAGGCCCTGGAATATTTCCACTCCACGCACAGTGCAGTATGTGTCTCTTCATGCTACACATGTACATTGTATTAATTAATTGTACAGGCGACATTTGTATGGTGGTCACATATTATACATGTAGTCGCTTTTAAGGACAAACGGGCTAACACAGATTTCGGGAGTTTCCAGAAATATTTACCAACACCAAAACTGGGCATTGCCCTACCTATAGGAGAATTCTGGTGTATGTGTGTGTTTGTGTGAGTGTGTGTGAGTGTGTGTGTGTGTGAGTGTGTGTGTGTGTGTGTGTGTGTATTTGTTTGGTTGTAGAGAAAACTCTCTTTGTCTTTTAAATAAAGAAACTGAAC
>NW_004798027.1:99012-99912 GCF_000002075.1 Aplysia californica | reverse complement strand
CATACATATATATCATATTATATATAATATATATTCCTCTTAGTCTACATGTATTAATATATGTCTTATATCAGAGCGGCGTGAGGAAATTACCTTGACCTTACCCCTGGGGCCAACGGTTTACGAAAGTCTGGTTTGAGAACATGGCTAATTGTTCAATGACTTGTACTTGTAGATGTGACACGTAAGGTTAAAACCCCACAGACATTGTGACAGGACAGAATAAGCAGCAATAACAACAAAACACTCAAAGAGAAAGAGAGAGAGAGAAAGAGAGAGAGAGAGAGAGAGAGAGAGAGAGAGAGTGAGAGAGAAAGAGAGTGCACTTTGATTATAAAAATTATATGTATATAATCACTGACCACACAATACTACAGTCAGGCCTATTTCGTTTATGTCATCCTACGTTGCGTAGTTTAGCGCCCCTTTAAACACTGTAAGGTTATGTAAGAAGCGGGACCTCAGAATATAAGGCCCAACTCCAATAGGACCAGGGCAAACAGCCTTAACAGCCCCCCGACCCCCCAAAGAAAAAAATATCCAAGTTCAGAACGCCCTGATTGGGAATCCGAACAAAGGCCATCTTTTCGATAATTCAGCATAAATAACAAGTGAAAAGGGTTTTTTTTTAATGTATTTATTCTTTTTTCTATTTATTTGACCCAAGAGCTCTCCAAGTACAATGCGGAGAATATCGGAACCCGTTCAAGTAAAGTATAAATCTTAAACTGGTTCCGATATTTTGCGCATTATACTTAGAGTTGTTAGGTTAAATAAATAGATTAATTAATAGATAAATGAATAAACAGATAAATAAATAGATAAGTAAGTAAATGAATGAATAAATAAATAAAGGAATAAATGAATGAATGAATGAATAAATAAATTAAAAAATAAATG
>NW_004798027.1:96059-98102 GCF_000002075.1 Aplysia californica | reverse complement strand
TTCTTTATAGCCACCTGTGTAAGACAAACGTTAAGCAAACGGACACTTCCCACTCCTCCCTTCCTCCTTCCCTCCCTCCCTGGTTCCTTCTCCATGCATTTTATTCCCCCCCCCCCCCCCCCTGTTGTTGTTTTTTAACATTGAAATGATACTATGTAAGATATAGGATAGTCACATGTCTAAAACGGTTACTCTTCTCCTCAACACTGAGTGGCCGTCATAGACGGTTTCGACTTATGTAGCGCTACTGTATTTTCCCACCCGACCCGACCCGATCCATTCCGTTCAAGTGGCGCCGGTGGTCTTATGGCAAGCCTACCGGACTCGTCATTGTGAGAATTACGCGAATTTCCCACTTTGCTTATCGGTCCTTTCGGAGATGGACGTTAAACTCGGAGGTCCTGCCTCTTAAATAACATAATAGTGTTGATAGTTGCGTTCACAGAATTCTACACTTACTGTAGAATTCTGTGGTTGCGTTCAACATTTACCGTTTCATTTTCATTTTGATCAAGCAGATCAAACCCATGTGACAAATGGGCACATCGTATTCTTATATGAGAAGAGAGAGAGAGAGAGAGAGAGAGAGAGAGAGAGAGAGAGAGAGAGAGAGAGAGAGAGAGAGAGAGAGAGAGAGAGAGAGAGAGAGAGAGAGAGAGAGAGACGGCGGCCTGACAGAGATGGTTGAGTCTAGTAGGTTGTCTGTCGTCAGTCGTCACGCACGAGAGATAGCGGGGAGATTGTGTGGCTACTTGTGTATCAGCTTGTTGTTCTGTACGAGCGGCTGCCGTGGCCGCGTTGTAAACAAGGACATTCCTCTACCACAGACACCCACCCGGCGGTGCTGCGTCGGGGAGAAATCAGGCGCTCGCCAAAATAATGAAATCGAAGAAACTGGTACAGATCTAGATATAATAATTATATTATTATTTATCTATCCGTTCTTAAATTTGTGTTGTTTTTTCCCCCCTTTTTTCTTCTAATTTGGTTTAACATTTATGCCCATTAAAACAAATAAACAACAACAACAACAACAACAAATACTGAAAAGCGTTGATCACCTGATCAACGGAACACACACAAAAAAGTAAAATTGCGGTTTCCAAGAATACTCAAGCTTTGGAAGTCACAAAACTGTGGGAAATCAGGCGCTCGTCAAAATAATGAAATCGAAGAATTATTATTATTATTATTATTATTATTATTATTATTATTATTATTATTATTATTATTATTATTTAAATGGCGAGAGCTGGTTGTCAGATGCAGTGGAGGCCCCACGGTTGCCCTAACCACGGGATAGAAGAAGAGAAGAAGAAGAAAGAAACTGTGGCGGCCATTTTTTTCGCGAATTTTACCTCCTCTGACACCAGCTTTGAAGCTAGAGAAGTGAGCAGAGTAAGCCTGATTCCTCGTTTGGACTTCTCTGTTGACATCCACCCCCTGGCGCTCATATGACCTTATGCTGCTGCGAGCCCCGTAAAACCTTACTGAAACAAATTACTCTATGAGGTAACCCCCACCTCGTTCAATCACAAATATCTCAACGTCTACTCAAGATAGATGGGTATTTTTTCTACAAAAGCACGACAAACCAACAACAGGTTTTATGACTAAACCAATAACGCAATCAATATGCCCTCAGAATTGACGAGCGCATGAATGATTCTGCCGCGTCGTAGCACGAACGTTACGTTACAGTTTGCCGAAGGTTATCGAAGGTATGTTTGAGCGGGGATGAGAGAGGGTAGAGGAGAGGGTAGAGTAGACAGTAGACACGAACGTGGGTGAGAGGGTGGAGTAGACAGTAGACACGAGCGTTGAGGAGAGGGTAGAGTAGACAGTAGACACGAGCGTGGATGAGAGGGTAGCAGTAGACGAGTCCACCAAAGATTTCGCGATGTCGCCGAGTTCTGTAATCGAGTCTCTTGCCGATTGATTAAACAGTGGTTAGACGTTCTTCTTGTTCGTCCTGAAATCTTTATTGGTTGTTTTTTCTGTTCTTTTTTTTCTTTGGGGGGGGGGTTTAAATCTTTATTTATT
>NW_004798027.1:90132-95067 GCF_000002075.1 Aplysia californica | reverse complement strand
GGATTGGTCAGCAAAACAAACAATTGGAAAAAAAAAGATAGTCATAGTCACAATCAGACCTTAATGCATAGATCTACGTACCTAGATCTAGAGCGGAACCTGTGTAAGACGTACACTTTACTCCTTGTCTGGGTGGTCTTCTTGGACAGGGTAAATACTACTCTGCAAGAAAGAAAGAAAGAAAGAAAGAAAGAAAGAAATTAACAAATAGATAAATAAATAGACAGATAGATAAATAAGCAAATGAAGAAAGAAAGAAAGAAAGAAAGAAAGAAAGAAAGAAATGAACAAATGAACAAATAAACAAACAAATAAATAAATAGACAAATAGATAAATAAATAGACAGATAAATAAATAAATGAATGAAACAAACAAACAAACAAACAAACAACGAGACCAAACCCTAAATAAAAAAAACACTAACTATCTCGGTGGATTCAGTTTAACTGAGTCACGTCAAGGTTGAAATACACGTTCGATTTTTTTTCTCTTTGTCCTTTGAGATATTTCAGATAAGTAGCGATGGTAGGGTAGAGGTCAGACAGTAAGTTGTGTATCTTGTCACCATCTGAGGGTCATGTCTACTCTCTGGCGAGTGATGTGATGTCACTACCTCAGAATTAGTCGCTTTGAAGGACAAGCGGGCTAACCCAGAATTCGGAGGTTTCCAGAAATCTTGACTTACACCAATAGTGTGCCTTGCCCTACCTATGTGAGAAGTTTCGTTTCATTGGTGTGCATATTTGTTCGGTTATAGAGAAAATTCTCCTTGGTTTTTTTTAATTAAGAAACTAAACAAGGGGCAAAAACTTTACCTTCTGTTTTCTCAAAACAGCATTTTTCGGGATAGCCCCTTTGTGCTTAAAAGCGAATAATTAGAGTTTTATTTTGAGTTACTTAGACAATGGGGTCAGAAATCAAATGTTTTATCTGCTCAACCAAAATAGTAAGATTCGTTATCAAGATATTGAAAGAAATGTTTTCGGAAAAGCTTGACATGTTGTGGAACTAAAAAAAAATGACGTCAAATTGTTCAAAACTAAATCTAGGTACTGAGCAGACAGAACTTGGTCATTCTAGGGTAGCGATGTATCTTCATCAGCTCAGGGTCATCCATGTAACGTTCTATGTGATGTGTCATGTGTCATGTGTCAGCAGTTGTGGGTCAACCCTCTAACATTCTATGTGATGTGTCATGTGTCAGAAGTTGTGGGTCAACCCTGTAACGTTCTATGTGTCATGTGTCATGTGTCAACAGTTGTGGGTCAACACAGTTGTGGCTGAACCCTCTAACGTTCTATGTGTCATGTGTCATGTGTCAACAGCTGTGGGTCAGCCCTCTAACTTTCTATGTGTCAGGTGTCGTGTGTCAACAGTTGTAGGTCAACCCTCTAACGTTCAGCCTCTGTCGCACGGCCCAGGCTCCGGTTTGTATGTGCTTCTACTTCTATGTACTTCATGTCATCCTCGTATATGAGCCAGTTCCACGTATCAAGGTTTTATCGAATTTTTCAGGAGGAGCAAAACAACTGTTTAAAGTAGGTAGACCTCTATGTATGAATGATTAACACACAGGAAACGATCAATCCACAAAAGCGTATCATATGATACGCAGTTTAGGAATTCTTGGCTTTACTGTCGGTTCCGTAGTAATTCTTGCTGCGTCATCCTAGTTGTAGCAATATTGAAATCCATTCCGCACATCTCAAAATGAGCTAATTTTGAAGCAAACAGCTATGAGAAGTGAAACTGTTATTTGCTTTTTATTGCGATTCTAAAGAGGGGAACGTGATGAAACTTATGCAGGAATGAAGCCCATGATGCGCCAAAATCATCATACGCGGATCGGACTCTTATAGGATGATGTAGGCCTACTACATACAAGTAGGGTCATGGTAAATTGGATACAAAACAGAACCCCCCCCCCTCACCCACCCCTCCCCCAACTTCAACTTCAAAGTTCGATTCAGCGAGAGTGAAGATAAAACCCACAGAACAGGGACTGGAGACATGCAGCGCTTATTTGGGTTTTTCCTTTGGTTTGTTTAGTTGGGGTTTCCTCCGTTGTTCCTGTCAGACATTCTATCGTCGCTTTCTCTCCTCTTTCTTTTCTGTGTATATTACTTTCTAGTTACACCTTGATCTATTTCATTTCTTCCCTTTCATTATTTTTTAAAATAATTTTAATGGCATTCAAAATAGCGCCTCCTTTCAACACAGAAAGGTTTTTAAGAGGTGAGACATTCGAATCAAATGTTCATTTCCGAAATATAGAATCTGCTGTCAAATAATAGCATATCGACTGAGCATTTTTTTAAAAAAAATTTTGGGGGGGTGGGGGTGGGGGAGGGGGGTATGTTTTTGAGTAGCGTTTTTCCAACATAAAAAAACTGTAGTATACCAGACACTAGATAGATAGCTAGTATAGGCCTTTGTGTTACTATAGGTCTTGTCCTGCTCTCGTAGGTCAGGGCAGAGAGGGGAGAAGTCAAAGTTGAGAGTCGCGGTGACCAATCAGACAACAAGTGTCTGTCTCAAGAGGCTGGGGCTGGGGTTTTGTTTTGTTTTTGGCTGTTGTTGCTTTTTTAATTCTAAGTATACGAGACCGTTGTGAAAGAGGTGCTTGGAGGAAAGATGCTTTTTGTTTGTTTTTGTAAAGTGTTTTAAGGCGCTCGCAACTGCATAAGGTCATATGAGCGCGCGGGACACACCTAATATTTTCAGTTGGTATGAAATTTTGAATTTTACCAGGGTGGCGGCCGAAGCCTACTTTTATCGATTTTAGACCACCAAGGGATCTTTAACGTGCGCAACTTGCATACGGGCCCTCCGAGATTTTTCGCCCTTGTCCGAGAAGGCTAGGTGTAGATCTTTCCTACCAGAAGATCAGGGGTGTGGCAGAAAGACAACAGTAAGGAGGAGCCAAGGAGTAGCAGTAGAAAGGCTGCAGAAAGAGCCAGGAGCCCAGAGGAGGGGGCAAAGGAGGTGAGGGGGTGGGGGCAGAAAGTGAAAATGAAAGCAGACAACAGAACATTGCTAGAGAGCAATTAAAGGAGGTGAAATGAGACAATTTTAGAGAAGAAAATGTTTGGGTCACTACCCGGATTCGAACCCGGGACCTTTGAATGAGAGGCCAACACCTTAACCTCTAGACCACGAGAGCCCCCGAGGAAAGATGTGGGACGAGAGAGCCTGAGGAAGACAAAGAATAACGTGGATGGACAACTTAAGAACATGGACTGGCCTGGATATGGCAGAATGTGCAACAGCAGCTCGCGACTGTGAAAGATGGAGGGTCATTTCACGTCAATGTCTGAGTCAGAGATGACACCTCCAGGAATCCAGGTATCCAAGTATCCAGGTAAATTCATCGGCCCAGTTCATCTGACTCACGGCACCACTCGGTTGTTTACAGTCGTAACAAACACCTAGCAGACCTCAGACAATCTCTGTTATCTATAACCAAACTGTACGGGAGTTTTTTTCTCTCGGAATATTCATTTCTACAAAGTTTGGTGTTTAGTTTACAGTAAACTGGGGGGACTTATTACGCATATAGCTGGGAAAATTGAAATACACCCCAAATGATTACTCTTTTGGGTAGTGCATTGGAAAAATACCCCAAATCACTTTTGATATCGAAAAACATAGTCTCAAAATCATTATAACGTTTTCCCAGCTATATGCCTTAGTTGCCCCGGTTTGCAGTATGTAAATAGATTAAACAGAAGCGGGGGTATAGGGAAGTTTGCTCTGCTGGAAATTTGGATGCCAAAATTTTGGTTTAGCAGGAGTTAATTAATTAGGTATAAAACAGTCTTTCGCATAGCAAGAGTTAATTAGTTAATTAGGTACAGAACAGCCTTTCGTATAGCAAGAGTTAATTAGTTAATTAGGTACAGAACAGCCTTTCGTATAGCAAAAGTTAATTAGTTAATTAGGTAAAGAACAGCCTTTCGTATAGCAAGAGTTAATTAATTAATTAGGATGAGCGCCGTAAAACACTTACCAAAAACAAAAAAATTAATCAGATATTGAACAGCCTTTGGTGTAGCAAGAGTTAATTAGTTAAGCAGATCCTGAACAACCGTCCGTAGAGCAAGGGTTAATTACATACATATCATCCTGGGTTGAGACTAGAGATTGATTTAGTTTATTCTGACCCGCTAAAAGGTCTACGACGCGTTGGCTTAGTTATTTAAGTGATCTGCGCGCGCTCGTGTGTGTGTGAACGTTGCACAGCGGACAACAAGGAAAAAATCGCCGAATGATATTGAGTGCGACACTTGTACTTCGCCTGTCTGGTCTCATAAATTTTGTTTTAGTAAGACTTTTACGGCACTTGCAACACAATAAGGTCATAATATAATTGCCGAAGATTAGAGGTGTTATAAGAGAGCAGCAAACACAAAAAGACGGAGGAGAGATCAGGACGATAGATGTTTCACAGGAAAGAAGAAGCAGACTACACCAGAGCACCCGCCAACCGCCCACGGTCTCATGAATGGAAACATATTTTGTTTTGTTTATCTTGTGGTGGTGATCACGAGGAGTTTTTGGCTGTCGTCTGTCGACGTGGAAGGTAAGTTGTTGAAAA
Source organism: Aplysia californica (assembly GCF_000002075.1). Taxonomy (NCBI): domain Eukaryota; kingdom Metazoa; phylum Mollusca; class Gastropoda; order Aplysiida; family Aplysiidae; genus Aplysia; species Aplysia californica. The sequence continues at coordinate 90,469 of NW_004798027.1, read as the reverse complement.
TAGAAATGACGAATTATGGTGTCATAATATCTACCGCTATCTGGCCTAGTAGTTATCAAGGATGGAGTAAAGTTCGATCAATCTCTGGTTCGATTTTGAACAAGTGATTTTTTAAGTTGTTGTTTTGTTGTTGTTGCTGCAGCTGCTGCTGTTTTTGTGATGAGAATGTAAGCCAGATAAACTTTCAAACTTTTAATTTTTTTTTTTATTATGGGCATACTGTGATGTAGATAATAATATTCATGGTTCATATCGTCCTACCCTAGAGCTGTCTGATATTTTCCCGAGGAGCAAAAACAACATAGGGTTGAGAGTGTTTTTATCGGGGGCGTGGGGG
>NW_004798027.1:86969-89355 GCF_000002075.1 Aplysia californica | reverse complement strand
ACTACTTTTTTTAGCACTTAATTATAATAATATTATGACTTCTCTGTTTCCATTTATGAGTGTAAGAGGGCAAAGGTTTCTTCTAGTCACTTGTCGAGCCTCGACCAGTCACTGTCAGCCCGCTCCAACGTTGAGTCCTTGGGAAGGGCACTTCACGCAAAATTTGCGTTTGGCTCGGTCCTTTCGGAGATGGACGTTAAACTCGGAGGACCAGCTTCTTAAATTTTATAACCTAATAGTTTTGATAGAGGCGTTAAACCTATTCCGTTTCCCCATTTTTTTCACCAGGCACTAACTACAGACTGCGCCCGAACCGAGCCACCTAAATCACTGAGAACGGCGAGCGACAGCAATCAGCAGGATTTGAACTTGCCACAGCAATCAGCAGGATTTGAACTTGCCACAGCGATCAGCAGGATTTGAACTTGCCACAGCAATCAGCAGGATTTGAACTTGCCACAGCAATCAGTAGCAGGATTTGAACTAGTTCCGCCCGTACCAGCCTCCGACGCTCGCCCTACTGTGTCACGGACTGTCTGTCGTCGCCATCCAATATCAGAATCTCGCCGCCCGGACGATAGGAGAGCGCTTTATCGCTGACAGTGGTGAAACTACAGGTCCCACTTCGTCAGCCTTTTGTCTAGATCAAGGCGGTCTCTGTCTATCTCTCTATCTATCCCTGACTGTGTTGGAAGTACCAGTACACTTCGTCAGCCTTTGTCTAGACCAAGGCGGTCTCGAGCTATCTACCGGGTATCTACCTGTCTCTGTGACACGGGCGGTGTGCACACGCGTTGACGTGGAGTTGTGGGAACATACGGTCAATATTGTCTGAGTCGTCTGTCTGATTGACTGAAGGCTTATAGAAAGGCGGACGTCTTCTAGACAGGTGGATGTCTTATAGACAGCAGGACGTCACGTCTTCAAGAAAGGTGGACGGCTTATACAGTGTCAGTATCCTATAAGGTATACACCAGGGAGGAAACTGGAAGTGACTTCTTGTGCAGGTGATTGTCTTACACAGGTGATTGTTAGAGCAGGTTGGACTGTAGATATCTAAAAGCAAAAGGAACCATCGCTGTGTGACGTCAGACGTGCTATTGTTTCGGGAAGCGAAACGTTTTAAGAACTGTGTGGCTGAAACATTAACCTCTCACTTGTTGTAAACAATGTAGACATTTTGGGATTTTCACACAAGTCTCAAGACTTGAGAAGAGTGTAAGGGGGTACATTGTACGTGTATTTCTGAGTCCAGGGTGAATTCTTAGGCGGAGTCAATCATTTCGCTGAAAGTTTGGATGAAAGCATTGTTTTGGTTGTTGTTTTGGGTTGTTTTGTGCTTGTGGTTTTTTTCTCCTCCTAAAGTGGTGAATCACATGTCACGTGTTCTGATGTTGTTCTATTGTTGTTCTGTTTTACTGCAGTGTGAGATAAATAATAGTTTATAACAACACCAGAACTCAGTATTCACAAGAAGTTTATTCAAGTTCACCTGCCAGTGGACAACACGAGCTAGAACCACCATCAACATCAACACCTTTCTTCCAGATACCACAACTCCCAAATCCATCTCCTGTGCCTCTTTCAGTCACAATAAACTACAAAACGCACTATTGAGAACATAATTGGTGATTTGTTTGTGAATCACACAAGTTCTGAACTCTTCCCAACGAGTTCAACCGATTTCATTATCACTCCCTGGTATTTTATACGTCTGCTCTTCACGCGGCTGCTATCAGCTGGCTGTTGAACTTATCAACACGACGCAAAAAAAAAAGCAAAAAGCAAAAACAAGGAAAAAGCAACAACCTCTACATTTCCTAGCTTCTTTTCATACCACCACCATCATTATCACCCCGACCAAGCTGACGGAAGGAGTTGAGATACGATTGGCTCAGGCTACATCGGAAAGTCCAGAGTGCAACACGGAGATATTTTTCTACCACCATACCAGCGCAGCTGTGTCAACAAGGCTGTAGGTCTATACAGCCCTGATCTCAACTCTCAACAATTATTTCTCATCTGAGTATCTAGTAGAAAATTGAATCATCGACATAAAAGAACATTTTTGAACGCGCATCCTAACCAAAAAAAAACAACCCCACCAAAAGCTGGAAGATCAATCAAAACAACGTTCGAACATTGTCTTGGATTTACAAATCAAGGGACACAATCATTTTGGATATTCCCAGCTTGACAGTCTGTTCGTCTGCTCCTCTGTTCGTCTGTTTGTCAGCCCGCTCACTCTCGCGCGGTGTTCAAGAGACCATTCACATTCCCTGGTGTCTCTCCTTCACACTTTGGAGCACTTGAGATCACACGAGCTGTGAACTTTGGAGTTTGGCGTGCAACCACAACACAGCAAAGCCACCACCACCACCACCAA
>NW_004798027.1:85289-85898 GCF_000002075.1 Aplysia californica | reverse complement strand
CCCAACATTCTCGTGTCCCCAGCTCGCTGTGTGTTTCATCTGTTCACGGCCATCCTCGGTTACCTCCTCATCGTTATCGTCTCTCTAGGTGAGTAGTAAAGAGGGTATAGTGAGAAGTAAAGAGGGTAGGGTGAGTAGTAGAGATGGTGAGTAGTAGAGAGGGTATAGTGAGAAGTAAAGGGGGCATGGTGAGTAGTAAAGAGGGTGAGTAGTAAAGAGGGTATAGTGAGAAGTAAAGGGGGCATGGTGAGTAGTAAAGAGGGTGAGTAGTAAAGAGGGTATAGTGAGAAGTAAAGGGGGCATGGTGAGTAGTAAAGAGGGTGAGTAGTAAAGAGGGTATAGTGAGAAGTAAAGGGGGCATGGTGAGTAGTAAAGAGGGTGAGTAGTAGAGGGGGTATAGTGAGAAGTAAAGGGGGTATGGTGAGTAGTAGAGGGGGTATAGTTAGAAGTAAAGGGGGTATGGTGAGTAGTAGATAGGGTATGGTGAGTGGGGAGTGTTGAAAACTTTAAATTTGTCACTTTGTTGTACGCACTCAAACACACACACGCAAACTCACACACACGTTCACACACGCTAACACACACACACACACACACACACACACACAC
>NW_004798027.1:81848-83630 GCF_000002075.1 Aplysia californica | reverse complement strand
GGCAAAATTCAAAATTAATTCCAACTGACTGAAAATGTTTAATGTGTCCCGTGCGCTCATATGACTTTTGTGCAGTTGCGAGCGCAGTGAAACACTTATACAGGTACCAAAACAAAACAAAAAAAAACAACAACAACAACAAAACAAAAAGAAAAAGCCCCAAAGAATTTCGAGGACCTAACTGTTCAACTATCTTCTCCTTCTCTCCCCTCCCAGCACGTGGGGCGAGGCAATCATCCAGCTCACCCAGTATGTGATCATCATGAATCTGATGTTTGTTTACCACGGTCGCCATAGAAACGCCATCGGCTTCATGCTGCTGTATATCCCCGTGATGGTGGTGTTGTTGTGGCCGCTCGTGTCCCCAAACACCATTCTCATGATGAAGATGATCAGTCTGCCAGTGGCGGCTTTTACAAAGGTAGGCTTTTTGTTGTTGTCTGTGTTGTTGTTGTTGTTGTTGCTGCTGCTGTTGTTGTTGTTTGTGGTGCTGTTGTTGTTCCTAGTACTGTTTGTTGCTGACTTATTGTTGTTCCTATTGTTGTTGTTGCTATTGACGTGGTCGTCGTTGATGTTGTTGTTCCTAGTCGTGTTTGTTGTTGACTTCCTGTTGTTGTTCCTATTGTTGTTGTTGTTGTTGTTGCATTTCTTCATCTTCTTCTTCTTGTAATTATTGTGTTCTTCCTCCTCCTCCGTCTTCTTATCATTATTATACATGTACTATTATGTTAATATTATTTCTGGGGTCCCAGCACCTCTTCTTCTTCACATGTCCCAACGGGTACGTTAAACTTCGGAGGAGTTGATCTTTTTTTCACTCCCTCGATATCAACTCATTCGTAGTCGACTGTGTTATGATGTGTCTGTTCCTTGACTTTTATATATGTGCCTACTTGAGTCCGTAAAACTCTTACACTTACACACTAAAAAAAAACAACAACACAAAACAAACAAACAAAAACAAACAAACAAACAAAAACTTTCTTTCTCTCTCTCCCAGATATCTTACATTTACCGAAGACACAAACAACGAGAGCCCAGAGAGGTCACCACCTCATAGCTCTTGCCTGTCCTCCCAGCTCATGTTTAAAGTTAATCTGGGCTTCTGACTCTCTGCAGCCTTTGTATCGCTACTCCTTGGCCCCTTCTTACTGTTGTCTTTCAACCACACCTCTGTTTTTCTGGTAGGAAAGATCTACACCTAGCCTTCTCGGATAAAAGCGAAAAATATCTGAGGTCCCGTGTGCAAGTTGTACAGTTTAAAGATCCCTTGGAGGTCTAAAATTGATAAGGATAGGCTTCGGCCGCCACACGGGCAAAATTGAAAATTTCCTACCAACTGAACATGTTTAATGAATCCCGCGCGCTCATATTATGACCTTATTAATACGAGTACATTATATATACGTGTATTATGCGGTTGCGAGTCCCGTAAAACACTTCCCCAATTTTATTTGTAAAAATTTCTCTCTCCCAGATCCCGTACATTTACCGCAGACACAAACAACAAGAAGAGAGCCCAGAGAGGTCACCACCACCACCTCCACCCAGCTCCAGCCTGTCCTCCCAACTCCTGGTCAACCTGGGCTCCTCCGGCCGCCTGCTGACCGCTGTAGTGGACACCAGGGACTTTCTGATGGTGCTGGGCTACGCCCTGGACTCGCTGCTTGACTGGCTGGTCACGTCACAGGCACTACGTCATAGGCGTCGAGAGAAACTGGTGGCGGGGAGGGAAGGGAGGGAGGGGGAGAAACTGGGGAGGAAGGGAGGGGGTGGTGTTGG
>NW_004798027.1:67507-80599 GCF_000002075.1 Aplysia californica | reverse complement strand
ATCTGAAGCAAAGAGCATACTTCCTGCGGACACTTTTTTGGCTGAGTGGCCCATCTTGTTATGTACTATCATTGATGATACATACATTATGTGTACATAGCTTTGTACTTATTAATCTTTGTACAAGGACATTTGTTTTGTTTAAAATGTTCTGCTAGTAGTAGTACTGCTCTGCTAGGCATATATATTAGATATTTACGCGCATTAATTATATAGGCCTATACAGTGCAGCCTGTCTTATCTCTATAACGCCATTGTCAGGACCAGAAAAAAATGTTGTTATAGAGAGTTGTCGTTATAGAGAGGCTACCAAAAGCTACTAATGACACATGGAAAAAAATCGGCACCTGGGCACCATGTCGCTGTACAGATGATGTCGTAATATTGAAGGTCGTTATAGAGAGGCTGCACTATATGTTATAATATGGTCATTTCGAAAAACAGATTTTTCCATCTTAAAATTGCTCGTTTCATTTTGAGTGAAAAATTTGCTATATATATAATAGTATAGGTTTGATGCCCCTTTCATCACTGAACTGTCTACTTTAAGAAACCAGTCCTCCGAATACAACGTCCGCCTCCGATAGGACCTGGCCAAATTATGGGTGGTGAGTCTTACTTAAAAACTCCCTAAATCAACCCAAGCTGAGAACGCCTTGTAGGAGATAAAAACCAGGGCCATCAGCGCTGCAGTGTAAGCCATCATGATACCAAGTGAGCTAATTAATGGGGGTTTTTGGGGGGGATTTGTTATCTGTTAAATGTTTTTAAAAAAGTTTTAGTAGGAGTTTTACGGCACTTGCAACACAATAAGGTCATACAAGTCAAGTGCCGAAGATTAGAGATGTTACTAGAGAGTAACAAACACAAAAAAGGAGGGGAGATAGAGACGATAGATTTTGTATAGGAAAGAAGGAGCAAATCACACCAGAGCACCCGTCAACCACCCACGTTAAGAGTTTTACGGCGCTCGCAATGCACAAGGTCATATGAGTATGTGAGCTGACTGTCAGAGTGAAAAGAAACACAATCACATTTCGACAGAAAGAAATGATAGAGGGAAAGGAAAGAAGTGAGATGTAAAAGTGACATCCTGCAACCATCCACACCTTCAAATTTCATAGTCATAAAGCTGCAGTGTCTTAGATTTAGAGTTAGAGAAGACTTGGTGAGGACAAGAGAGGGAAAAACAACAAACTGGAAAAGTCAAATCTTTTACAGACCTTCACACGGCCTCACTCTTTCTTTCCTGTTTTAAGAAATCTAACAAGACTACTCACTACATCACAGGCCCTACAGTATAATACTATAACACGGATAGCTTTAGAATTCTTCGAGACCGGCCTTGTTAGTTCGAGGGATATCTTACAAAAATAAAGAAGAAAAAAAAGGGACTGCAGACAAAGTTTGGCGCATGCGTGGTTTCCAGTCTTCTGAGTTCAGCCTATCCATGTTATACGGTAATTTACTACTGTAATAATCATTTTTCATATTGTTCTTCTGTAATAATCACTTTTCATACTGTATATATACATGTATCTGCTGCCATTTTTCATTACATGCTCAATCTAATAAATTGTATGATACTCAGCTTGAAGTTTTTCTTCTGTTGTCCTTTTGAATCTCTGCTACCAGCATTTTTGTTTTAGTTTTAGCAAGCGTTTTACGGCAATTGCAACACAAGTAGGCCTACATTGTAGGTCATATAAGTGCCAAAGATTGGAGGTGTTGCGTTGCAAGAGAGAAACCAAAAAAAAAAAGGAGAGATAAGGACAATACTGCCGTAAGCTGACAAAACGCCTTTTCTCATTTTGGCGCCAAAATGGTTTATATTACTAGATCTAAATCAAAACCTGATCGGTTACCCTTCTTGTGTCGTGATATAATAATCACAGATAGCATCTGTATAGCGCAAATCCTCGCTCAACAGCAAGCTCTATGCGCTTCACAATCTATACTAGTACCCTAGCAGACCTGAGAGAATTCTGAAACAACTTCAACTTCCTGGGAAGCACACAGAGTAAGCAGCCATTTATAGGCGCTAAAACACTTACATACTGACAAGATCTTTCGCTGTCTATGGCCAGGTACTCATTCCCAAGTGGGTGAAGTGAAAAAAATTTGAGTAAAGTGACTTTCCCAAGGACACAACGTCGGCCCCGCGGCTCGAACCACCAAACCCACAACGTCACCATTATGAGTCTGGTAGCCTAACAACTAGGCCACTGGTGCTACAATAATATGGTCGCTTTTAAGGACAAACGGGCTAACCCAGAATTTGGAGGTTTCCAGAAATATTTACCTACCCGAAAAGTGGGAATTTCCCGACATGTAGGAGAAGTTTGGTTTCATAGGTGTGTATATTTGTTTGGTTACAGAGTAAACTCTCCTTGTCATTTAAAGAAACTGAACAAGGGGCAAAATCTTTACCTTCGATTATCTCAAAACAGCATTTTTAGGGGTAGCCCCCTTGTGCTTAAAAGCGACCAATTAGTCTCCTGTACCTTTCAAATAAATCAATAGCTTATCCAAAACAGGCAATAACAAAATGTCTTGCAAAATAAACTTTTTTTTCTCCTTTTTAATCCATTAATAGTAAAAGTTTCAACAATGAGAAATTTTAAAAAAACATCTGTGTATACATATATATCAATGTGATGATAACAACAATAAGGCTTGCAAATTCCGACCCTTAAACTGATGATAGTAACCACAGAAAGCTACTTCAAATTACTCGCAACATTGAACAGATCTAGAATACAATAAAAATCAACACAGAAACAAAAATAAAAGTCCCTCTTTAGTTTTTAACTAAGGCTCAAGAAGAACATCTTAGGAGGCAGCGAAAAAATTCTTGAGAATAGCGGGGATCTCCGACTGTTCCTTGTAGTAGACGACGATGAAAGACTTGCCATTGTGGGCGCCACTGATCATCCCAGACAGACCTGAAACAAACATTTTTACAAAAATGGCCTTCATTACTATGGAGTTATTTCAAAAGAAATCTGTTTACAATCAATTCTCTCATTAACCCCCTCATGACCTATAAGAAGTTCGCCATTTTTATGCCTCCATTGACACAACGATTTAGACTAGACCAATGAGGAGGCAAGTTTTCTGACCCTGCCTGTTAGGGCCAACTCGTGCTGAGAGGGATACAACATCCCAGCAGAAAGACTGAGATACTCGTTATAAAGTTATAAAGCCTCCCCACTCAGGATTGTATACTTTTACCTCTTGGTGTTGAAAATGCCACGTCCAACAAGTGTCAAAAATAGGCCTCACCTGGACAAGGCCCTTCCAGAGGCTTATAAATATAATGTATCATTATTACCAGTACCAGCGAAAGTTTTCAAAATCTAAAAATCCCAGATTGCTATTACATTACCACTATCTATCTGCAACTATAACCCCCCTCCCCCAACACCCACTCATCTGTATTGTAGAAAATAACTAAGTAAAATTCAAAGTCAGCACACTTTTAAGCAAATAAGCTGAAGACACTAATCAAGGAGTAGGAGTCTCACACATTTATACATTAGATTCTGGGACAGATCTCCGTATCCATCAGAAATCCAAGAGGCTAAATAGCCTACTAAAAGAAACAAATCCTGTGAACAGACAAACGACGTCTAGAACAAGTTGGAGCACATCAGAGGTCATCTTTACTTGTATTTCTGCTCAATTCCATCCAATAAAAATTCACGACCCACTTCCTAACTTCTGCCCTGACCGGATCCCACTGACTGTACTGTACTACATGCAGTACTTGCTGGAAAAACAACTATAGTCGACTACAAAATGACGAAATGGTATAGGTTTAACGCTCCTATCTACACAATTAGGTTATTTAAGAGGCGGGACTTCAGAGTTTAACGTTCATCTCTGAAAGGACTGAGCCAAGAGGGAAATTAGAGTTAATTGCCTTTCCCAAGGACACAACATCCGACGGAGATGAGGCTCGAACCATAGTTGCCCACGGATGAGTTGATGTCGTCGGGAGAGAGAAAAAAAAAAGATCAACTCATCCGAAGTTCAACTTAACCGTTGGGACGTGTAAAGAAGAAGAGGTGCTGGGACCCCAGAAAAAGATCAACCTAACCAAAGATCAACCCAAGCGAGTTCAACACAAGTGCGGTCAACTGTAGCCTGTCCCCGTGGTTTTAAGCACCCCGCATAATTTAGTAAAATTTGATCATTTAAAAAAATAATTTCTGATAATTTTCCTTTATCATTCTATGTTAAAATTAACAGAATTGCATAATTTCACATTTTTGGGCTCAGTTTGCATAATTTCAGAATTTTTCTTGCATAAAACGACGGGGACAGTGTAGGGTAAAAAAGAGGAGCTTACGTTTGCCTTCGTCTGTTCTGAACAAGCACAGGATTCTTTTGCCCATGGCCACAGCTCTGCCTAGTTCGTAGCCCACGCCAAGGGACGGCTGGGTCACCTCAGCAACCACACCTGCGGGGGAAAAGTGGATTCATTCTTATACAGTAGTCTCCGCCTAAACGCACGCCATACAAAAGCATGCTCCGCTCAAACGCACGCTTTCGTCCTCTGACGTTTTTTTTTTACTATATAATTTTGATGTACAAACGCACGGTCACTCCCCCTAAATGCACGTTCCAATCTGCGAAACACGCTGACAGGTAAAGCTTGACTAAGGGAAATTTCACTACGACTACTGTACGATCTGCATAGCTTGCTTAAGACAAGCCTAGAAAACCGGATATTTTGCGAGACTGCCCCGTACGCCGAACAAAGAGAGTGATGGACAGCATTTTCACACACCACTTTCCAGACACATAGGTCTGGGACTGGTTGGTCATATGTTGGGAGGTTGGGGGACAGAAACGTTATTTGATTGGTCACTGGAAATGCATCTCTTTGAGAGAAGGTTTCTGACTGGGGTTTGAGTGACTGCGTGTTGGCAAAAAAAAAAAAATTAGACTAATGCGCTCACTGGTCATCTCAATATTTCTATACGCCTGCAAATTATGGACACTAACAGCAGAATTAGAGAAAAAGATTCAGACCACTGAGATGAGATGTTACTGCAGACTCCTTGACATCTCGTGCAAAGACCACGTTTCAAATGCTGAAGTACGAAAGAGAATCACCAACGCAGTGGGGCAATATGAAGATCTACTGACCACAGTGAAGAGACGAAAACTAAAATGGTATGGGCATGTCACAAGATCTACAAGACTTGCCAAAATAATCCTGCAAGGAACCGTACAAGGAAAGAGAAAGAGAGGAAGGCAGAGAAGGAGACGGGAGGACAACATTACAGAGTGGACAGGAAAGACGATGGGTGACAATCTGAGGAGAGGAGAGGACAAAGATAGATGGCGAGAGCTGGTTTTCCAATGCAGTGGTGCCCCAACGGTTACCCCAACCACAGGATAGAAGAAGAAAAAGAAAAAGAAGTGTTGGCTAATGTTTAGTTAGACCTAAGCCTATGATGCGCAACACGCGTGAATGCTCGTTCATGAATTTACGGTCGGGGGTGGTCGCTTGGAAAGCCACTTGTCTGGGCCGTCGTCTCTATGACTATCACCAACAATTTCTTTTTAGGCTATTGGTTCGCGACATATTTTTATGGTGCATTCATTACATCGAGCCTGTCTCTCTGCCCCCCCAACACCCATTCAACGCCTTTGCAGTCTTAACCGCAGTCGGGGAATCTTTTACAAAACAGTCACGTGTCATCACATTATCGGCCCAAAGTGACCCCCACCCCAAAAGGAGGTCATTAGAATATCAAGGCAATGAGATGACTGCGTCCCTTCCTCCCTTTGCAAAGGTTCATGTAAACAACGCACGCTCCGTATAATCACACGCTAAGGAGCCCTCCCGAGTACCGTGCGTTAGGCGGAGACTACAGTATTTGAGTGACAAGAGCCATCAGATGCGAAAAAACACACAGAGATAGAGAGATAAAAAGAGAGAAAGAAATAAAAACAGAGAGAAAAGAAAGAAGAGATCGAGAAAGAGAGTTTAGTTTTAGCTTAAGTAGAAGTTTTACGGTGCTCGCAACTGTGTGAGCGCCAGAAGATTAGAAGGGTTACAAGAGAGTAACATACTAACAAACATAAAAAAGAAGGAGGGGAGATAAGGACGATAGATGTTTGATAGGAAAGAAGGAGCAAACCACACCACAGCACCCGCCAACCACCCACAGAGAGAGAGAGTGTGTGTGAGAGAGAGAGAGAAAAAGAGAGAAAGAGAAAGAGAGAGACAGAGAGACAGAGAGAGAGAGAGGGAGAGAGAAAGAGAGAGAGAGAGAGAGGGGGGGGGGGAGAGGGAGAGGGAGAAAGAGAGAGAGATTTGAGAAAAAAGAAGCACACTGACAAAAAAAAAAGGCCAGTTCGGGCAAGAAAAAGTATGACGGACAAACAGAATCAATGGATTTAAACAAATTGGGGAATGAAGAAAAGAAAAGAAATAAGACTAAGACCTAGCAGTTGCACTTTCTCACCATTCATGAGAGAGCCAGAGACAAAGAACACACTATGTAAGTCTTCAGTTTAGTTTTAGTTTTAGTAAGAGTTTTTAGATTAGAGTCGTTACAAGAGAGTAACAAAACATAAAAAAAGAAGAAGGGGAGATAAGGACGATAGATGTTTGATGAGAAAGAAGAAGCAAGCCACACCAGAGCACCCACCAACCACCCATAATGTAAGTGTGAGACAGGGTAAACACGTCATGAAAATGTCATAAAAAACACCCAGAAATTTAAATTGCACTTACAGTCGCATTCTGACAGCATACCGACATCAGTATCATGGATCTCTTTATCCGGCATTCTGTCTGTAAAGATCAGAAAAAGGGAAAAAAAAGAAACTGGTCTAAACAAATTTTAATGGGTTAAATTTTCTTTCAAGACGACACATTTTTTTGGTAAAAGCCTAGACTTTGTAGCACATTATCAAATTCCTTCTTTTATATACAAATGTACTGAAGACAAATCACTATCTACCCTAGAAATACAAAGTTTTATCAGCTCAGTACCAAGTTTTGAGAAATCTGACATTAAAACAGTTTCCCAACATGATCAAGCTTCTCGAAAGCATTTCTTTGAATATCTTGATAAACAGGAGCGCAGGCACAGGTCGACGGATGCATGATTTTGAGTCTTCTGTGTTCGACCTATCCGTGTACAGTACAGAGATCATCTCAAATCAATAAATTAAAGTCAGTCAAGACGCCTACACAGGACACAGTACATCTGTCCCACAATACACAACAACTTCACAACCTCGAAAATGAGTAGACAAGAAAACTGCTAGCAAAGAAATCAAACAAACAAAACGTCCATTAGAAAACAGGTACACACTTGGGTCGTCGATAGAGTAGTCTTTGTCTCCCACAAACTCGGTGAGCACCTCTCCGTAGTTATCCTTGAGCTGCTGGATGATGCTGAAGTAGATACCAACATCTTGGCGGCCCCCTCTGATGCTACCAGCAAAGTAGATTTTCATACTGACTTCCTGCAATATAAAGAAATCAAAGAACGTACATGATGAGATCAAGAGAAAATACTGTTAACAAGCAAATCAAAGAACACGAGATGAAGAATAGAAATACACATGTGAATGTACAAACGATTATATATATATATATATATAATGATATAACACATGATATAATAATATAGTGCAACCTCTCTATAACGATAGGACCCCGCCAAAAAATTATGTTGTAATAGGCCTAGGGAGATGTCCTTATAGAGAGGTAACGAAAAACTACTAGATAATTTATAAGGAAAAAATCAGGACCTGGACACCATGTCACTATACAGAGGACGTCATTATAGAAAATCAATCGAAGGTCGATATAGAGAGGCTGCACTACTGTAGGCTATAGAAAATACTGGACCTTGATAAATTAAAATAGGCAAAATCAAAAGATAGGCATCATCATCATCATGCAGAAAAGCAAATTTATGGTAACCTCTATGTAAGTCTGAGAGAGGCGTTCTTTTGAAATTAAATTTTGTCATTTCATTAGGCTGGGGAATATTTTTAGAAATTGAACTACTCTTACCCAATCAGACTTACATCTAGACCAGCAGAATTGAATAATAAACTTATAATATTGCAATGCTGTGGAAGATACTGAGACATCACGGAATCCCACAGAAGTTGGTTAACCTCATCGAAAGCATGTACGAAGGGACAAGTTGCAGGGTTATACATGATGGCCAGCTCACTGACAGCTTTGACATCAAGACTGGTGTGAGACAGGGATGTTTACTATCACCTTTCCTCTTTATCTTGGCAATCAACTGGCTGATGAAGGAAACCATCAGAGGACACAGAAACGGTATACAGTGGACCCCATGGACACAGTTGGACAATCTGGACTTTGCAAATGACTTGGCGCTTCTGTCACACACTCAGGAACAGATGCAAGCAAAGACAACAATTTTAAACAGCATATATATCAGAGTCTGTTGGATTGAGGATCCACCCCGGAAAGTCGAAAGTCCTAAGGATAGATGCACTACGAAAGGAACAGGTCACAGTACAAGGAAATGCTCTTGAAGACGTATAATCCTTCTGCTATCTTGGGAGTATAATTGACAGAGAGGCAGGAACAGGCGCTGAAATAAGGTCTCCCATTGGAAAGGCACAGACTGCATTTATTTCTTTGAACAGGATTTGGAGGACCAGGGATATCTCATTACGAACAAAGCTTAGAATTTTCAACTCAAATGTGAAGTCAGTCTTGTTGTATGGATGTGAAACGTGGAACTCATCCCAAACGTGTACAGTGGAACTCTGATTCAACGAGAACTCTGATTCAACGGTATGAGATAGATTCCCCGTTTTTTTCCTTCTTTAAAATAAAAAAAAATAACCTGGATTCAACGAGCAATGAAATCAGCGAGCTCGGATTCAACGAGGTCGCTTCCAGGGTGAACAGTCCCCGCAGACGTGGCTTCGCTCATTTTTCTCCCTCAACGAACTTTATCTATTCCTGGAAATCACCCATTGCACCTGCATCGTTAACCATTATTCACTTACGATTGCATGCAACCAACCAGCGGCCTTTTTTCGAACCAACACATGCGTTGTTGGCACGTACAATGATAAGCTAGTCTTCACGTACATCTACGTAAATGGTAATGAATTGTGTGCTTGTCTGTGTGCGTTGTTGGAACGTACAATGATAAGCTGGTTTTCACATACATCTACGTAAACGGTAATGAATTGTGTGCTTGTCTGTGAAATCAAAAGTTGCCCCATGCTAGGCTAGGCTCTACACAGCAGCACAACCTTTTGGTAAACAATCGAGATGACACAGGCGTGTGCATTTCAATGAACCTGTCTTTTTTTTTTTTTTTACACAGCTCATATATATATATATATGCAGGCATTTCAGGCACTACTTGTGACTTCTCTTTATACATTACTTGCTCAGGGCGTGTAATTGATCTACAAAAAAAACCTCGTGTTTGCCATAACGAACACTTGGATTCAACAAGGTTTTAGGTCAGGCCTGGCGACCTCGTTGAATCCGAGTTCCACTGTATAAAGAGGATCCAGGTTTTCTTAAACAAGTGTCTGAGGAAGCTACTGAGGATCAAATGGACAGACAGGATCACCAACGAGGAAGTTTAAGAACGAGACAGAGCCCAGTCAGAGGTGAGGTGGGAAGAAGACGTTGCAATGGATTGGACACACTTTCAAAAAGTCTAGCAGCAGCATTTAAGAAAAGTGTTAGATTGAAACCCACAGGGTAAAAGATCAAGAGGAAGACCACGTGGAACCTGGAGAAGAGTCTTATGGAAATGGATCATGTACAGAAAAGTGGGAAGACGTGGTGTGACATCAAGTGACTAGATCTAATCTAGCTCAGGATAGGGAAAGGTGGAGAGTGTTTGTTCGTGGCCTATTATATCCGGTATCCTAATCCAGGGTGAGAAAGGCAATGGTGATGAATATTGTAATTTTAATGACAATGTTAACAATTTTATCTACAAAATTATAGATCTAATCTAGATCTAACCTAGATCTATATAATATCTAGATTTAGATCCAGGCCTACAGTAGGCCTATTTAGAATATTATATAAATCTAGATCTAGATCTAGATCTTATAGATCTAAATAGATCTAGAATCTAGATCTAAATCTAGATCTAGCTAGAGTCCAGTATCTCTAGATTTTAGTGATCTAGATCTAGATCTAGAATCTAGATCTATTTGTAAATCAAGAAGAGGTCACGAGTCAAGAAGGGGGAAAGTCACCAGTGACGACAAGACTGACAGAATCGGGAACTGTTTTTTTTAACATTTTAATTCTAAAGCCATTATAATGCTAGCGAGGCAAAGCGACGGCCTGCCAAGCCTGCAACAGTCACAGTCTGAGCTAGATTTTATATCTAGATCTAGATCTAGATAGACTGACACTAGATCTAGATCTACATGTATGTATTCAACGAACATGTATGTAGATCTAGATCTAGTCATGTACTGTTACCAATGATATGTTATTTACTATCATTGCTGTTACTTACTGCTGTAATCAGGGCACAACAAGAAGTCAAAATCTGAAAGAAAAGTGAAAGTAAAAATTGAAAAATGAACCAATGTATGTGAGATTTTGTGAAACGCGCCTTTTTGCCGTGGCCACTAGTGATGGTCACTCTACGGTCAACAAAGTCAAAGAATATGAAATCGACTGAATCGGCTATGGATGGATACCTTGGCCCAGAATTACGGTGATAGTTTTCTTAATTACATTTTTTATATGAAAAAAGGAGGTGAGGGGCGGGGCGGGGTGGGGCGGAAGTGAGAACCAATGTTCTCAGAAAAGTAGAAATAATAGACTTTGGTTGGTCTGCAAGACCGCTTCTGTTTTTAGCCTTTATAGACTCTATGCCAGGCTTTTTATATTTTGAGTTCTCAACCCTATGCTAAACTGGCATTTAAAAGTAATACAGGAACTTCCGGGTCAAGTAGCACGGTGCATGTCATTAAAAAAACACGAAGATGGCGGGTCCACAAGAAGTTCAGAACCTGCTCCAGGGTCTTATGAGCGCAGAAAACCAAGTCAGAAGTCAAGCGGAAGTATGAAACGACTTTTATTTTAAGTTATTTGTAGTGTTAATAACTATATTAAGTTTGTAGTTAATAGTTTTATTCTAAACTAAAGCGCACGTGCTTCAGTTGGCTCGTTGCCCATTGCCATGCCATAGCATAGCTGTAACTGCTCAGCCTGTCCTCCTTGGCTTGTAAGTTCACGTTATGTTGGACCGACGCGAACGATAAAATAGATCGAGCTGAAGTCATTGTTCGGTACCCATTGTTCCAGTCAAAATGCTCATTTATGAACTATGCTGACGCGAAGAATAGAGTCACCCACTTTCAGTGAATTGCCTGCAGTTCCTCTTTGACAAAGGCTTTTGTGACTTTGTCTTGTCATCCCCTGAGTGCCAGGCCTGCATGCATTCTCATTCTTGATCTTGCATGATCATGATGTGTCCTTTCCTGAATTACACTTAGGGATACACGCTTACAGGAACCCTTCCCGAGCTTCTGCACCCTTTTCCCTGCTTCTGCACCCCTTTCCCTTTCCTTAATCTCCAACGCAAACAGAACTTGGTTTATCAGGATGGTTCTACATCGCTTGTTAAGATTCTGTTTTACTCCATTGATCTATTAGATCTAAATCTAGAGTTGATCTTGTAGTTCCGTTCGTTTAAGTCCACGATCCATTTGTTTACATCCAGAGAAGAAACCAGAAGTCTTGATGACCAAATACTATTTGAAATAGGCTATACAAAGAGTACGGATGCAACCTAACTGCAAAACATCAAATTAGGATAAAATTCAGGGGGGCATGCCCCCCTGAACCCCCCCCCACCCTCCATATTTTTATTAGGTTGGGGGGCTCCCTGAAACCCCCCTGCTCTTGACTTTAGCGAACAAAACTACAAAACCGCTGATCTAGACTCTATATTATTGAAATTTTATTGTTCACTAAAAATAGGGTCTGCTGAACTAAATAAAGGATGGTTGCCATCCTTGGCATATTTCCACATACCAATGTTTAGGCACTTTCTAAACGGCTATGTTCGAATTTGAGTAGGCTACACTATCTATAAGAGGAAAGACTGATCTCTTGCCTTCTCGACGTTGAAAATCAAGCAATACCTGATACTGATATAAAAGTGTTTCCAACACCCAAAAAAATTTTTAAACAGGTAATTTATATGTAGATCTAGAACTAGGCCTACAAACTTCAACTTCCACATCTCATCAGTTTGCCCTATTTTCTGTTTGGTTGCCAAGTTTCATTCATATTTGTGTCTAGAATAGAGCCGACCGAATTTGAGAAAGTTTATCACCTGCGTTTTGCTCTGATAAAAAAAAAAATACACCGGCAAATGGACCCAAAATTACGCAGCGTTGGCAAGCCCGATTTACAGTGCATAAGAAAATAGACAAAAAATCACATGAGAAGTTGTAAGTGGATTGGACATACCTTGAGAAAACGAAAAACAAGCTTTAACCATTGAACTTATACTATAGAGATAGATCCACATGAAAAGAGAGAACTAAGGCTCAAAAATATTTGGAGGAGGAGCTTAGATTTGGACCTATAGGAGATAAGGCACAGCTGGACAGAGGTGAAGACTAGGCCAAGGCAGAAGTACATGGAGAGCTGTTGTTGGTGGCACGGGTGGGATGAGAAAGGATGATGGTGATTTACTAGGAAACTGATTCTGTTTTACTTCCTGCCTAACAGGGGTCAGCTCTTGTTCTATCCGGACTGGTAAATATGCTGAGCTGTCACAAAAATCTCCTTCAAAGTCTTAAGCCAAGTTGTTGGTATTCATTTGTTGGAAAAGACAATGATGTGTCAGGGGGGAGTACAAGAAATATCTGCATTTGGAAGAACATGATAGCAGTGGTTTCTACAATATTACAGTGGAATCCTGTTATAATGAGAGGGAGGGGACCAGTGCGAAATGTCCGTTATAGCAGGATTCTCGTTGTAAGGGATCCAGTAATACATTCAAGGGAAATACAGTGGAACTCGGATTCAACGAGATGAGATGAATTCCCCGGGGGGGG
>NW_004798027.1:54833-65640 GCF_000002075.1 Aplysia californica | reverse complement strand
CATCAATATAGTGAAAGGCTGTACAAATACAGTTATCAAAGCCTCAGTACCAGAAAAACACATGTGTAAAACAATTTTTAAACTAATATGGGGCAAAAGCACAAAATCAATGGAGCTGTCCTGTACATAACAGTGATGACAAACATGACTTGTACATAACAATGATGGCACAATGTACAGGAAAAGACAAAGTCATGCCTCCAGAGAGAATGCGCATTTTACACGCAAAAGTCCAGTATGTCACATAATTTAACCAGCAAAGGTGATTCTACTGAAAAATAATGGTGTTTTCAGAAACACCTAGTACGTGACACGACTGACGTACAAGTGATCCGAATTGTTAGTTTATTTGCAAACAAATAAACCGATTTCTTGAGCAAGTTAACCTTTTTCGATGACAAATAGCATAGGATCAAAGCACATGTAAAAGAACCCACCCAAAATACTAAATTTTGGACATTCTTGGAAGTTTGCATTGGTGTGCTCAAAATGACGCTCGAGGAATCACTAAAAAACGAACATATTTGGCACAAAATTAACAGACTCAAGATTATAAAGCTGACATGGGGTCTGAAACTGCTAATGCAGATTCTACATCCTATATTTGACGTGTGTATACGTTTTGGAGGAATAAATACTAATGCATCACATTTTATGCACACTAAAGACTAATGTGAGATGTGTGTGTTTTTCCCCACGTTTTGGCAATGGTTCATATCTGTGTTGTTAGTTCCTGTTTGTTTTACATTCTCAATCTTTATTTTTTGCAGGCAGCATATGAGAACATAGCAGCTCCAGAAAAGCTGATTTGCTTGATTCAAGCCATAAGAAGCACTGAGATCCCCACGGAGGTAGGTTATTAAAGCCTTTTATAGATAATGGAACATTTTAATGTTCAGGGAGGGATTTTTGTAGTTGTAAGTCTAGTACGCCTCAGCCCTTGTTGTATTGAGTGATTTAAAGTGGTTTCTGTTGGGTTTTGATTGTGTAAACCTCTGCTGTCCTACGTAGTTCACTTTCAGTGCATGTTCCTGGATGGAAGAGGGTTGCTTTCATATCATCAAATGTTGGGCTCCAGAGTAGATTTTTTTTTTTTTTTTTTTTTGGTAAGTGTTTCACAGCGGTTATAACCGTGTAAGATCATGTGAGCGCACGAGAGTTGATTTATGTGTCCCTTTGTATGCACTCACATGACGTAACCATTTCTGATTTATTTCATTTCAGCAACGGGCGTTGGCAGCTGTTCTACTTCGTCGTCTGTTTACAAACAATTTTGAAACGCTATGGCCAGAGATTACGGCGGAGATGCAAAATGGTGTGAAGCAAGAACTTATGACAGCAATACACCAAGAAACAGCTGCTCCTGTGCGCAAGAAAGTCTGCGATTGTTTCTCAGAACTTTCGAGGAATATGATTGGTGGGTCCACACGGTCCTGATATTTTATTTTCCCCTCAATTAATTGATTGTAAAAATCGGGAGGGCCATTAAACTTTTTCAATAGGAACTGACAATTAAAACAGTGTTGACCCTTTGAAACGGTTAGCTCCAATTTCTGGTTTGGATCCTGCGGCGCAGCATTTTGCAGTGTGGGTGGGTTTTTTGTATGCTATGTTTTTGTTTTTTTTTCAAACATCGTTCTGTGGTGGCCTATAAAAAAGATAAAGGCAGGTGGTTTCTGTGTTTGTGGCCTTTATTGCCATAGTAAATGTTGCTGGGTGACAGGGTGGTGTGAAAACATTTTTTTTAAAGAATGCAAGGGGGTAAATGGTAAGTGGCTGTTTGTATAGGTGATTGTTTTATACAAATGAATGTTTAAGCAGGTTTGGCTGTACATTGTGGAGACCTGAGACTTTTGTCTTTTGTCGATGAGACAGTCATCTGTTGTGACGAGGTTTTCTGGTTTTATGTCCTGTCTTTGCTGTTGTTCGAAGTTATCTTATTTTACCTTCTCATGTTGTTGTTGTCTTTTTAAAAAAATTTTTTTTTTTCATGGGTGTGTAGTTTAGAACATTTTGCTTACAATTCCAGCGTCTTTCTTGATTTTTTATTTCAGACGATGACAACAATATGCAGTGGCCCGAGGCCTTGAAGTTTCTGTTTGAGTGTGCCAGTTCGGAGAACCCTGTTCTGAAGGAAAGTGCTCTGCACATTCTCAGGTGAGTGTCGCGAGGTTAGGCGCCCGTGGAAGCAGAGCATTGTTCATCGTGTTGCGCCTTTGTGAGTGGTGCGGGTGGCTGGTGGGTTCTCTGGTGTGATTTACTCCTCCTTTTGTTGACTTTGCATTTTATCGTTATTATGTTTTTGGCATTATTATTGTGAAAGTTATGATGTTAGCACCTGTTCAAGGGTGGCTTTTACTGTGATACTAATGTAAAGCTAGTTTTTTATGTCATTTTTGGAAGCACTCTATTTAGGGAAAGTGTTATTGGCGCTGCTTAAGATAGAAACTGTTTTTCGCTTTTATTTTAAAATATGAGATAGTCCAACCCCTCAAATTGAAATAGTGAAAAAGTCAAATATTTAGGTGTATAAAAATAATTAATGTCCTTTCAATATTCAGAACTGAGGGTATCACATTTGAAGCGCCTCTGATTTTTATCATATTGTGTGATGTTAGTTTGTAAAAGCATGCACAAAGCACATAGAAGTATTTCGAATCTTTGTTCCAGAGACTGACATCTTGAGCTCGTGAATGTGGACAGATGTAGGCTGATGGTTGGAATGGCGAAGAAAGTGCCCCATGCTTTTTTGTTCTTGTTGTTGGCGCGTTTTAAAATTATTTTTTTGTTTGTTTGTATTTTTAAAATATTTTGTCTTTGCAGCTCAGTTCCCGGTATCTTTGGCAACCAGCAGTCGCAGTACCTGGAGGTGATCAAACAGATGCTGGGGGTCGCTCTCCAGGACCGGACGCATCCTCAGGTACTAAGAATAGAAATAATAACAGGGTTCTTGCAGCCTCCTTGAATTTAAGGGGTCCTTGAAAACTCCTTGAATTTGCATTCAATGAAAAATCTCCTTGAAAACTCCTTGAATTTCACCGGATCGGACATAAAAAATTTTTAAGTTGGATTTGCTCTTTGCGCGCCGTCAAAAACGGCGTAAATTACCAGACCAAGTCTCCTTGAATTTTTAAAATTTCTCCTTGAAATCTCCTTTAATTAGACCTGCATGTTTGCCGACAATCGTCTGAAATCCGACAATCGCGACCCGACCCGCGAACCGGCCGATGCTATCGCTAGGCCCGCCTGTATCAGTCAATGTGCGTAGTGCGAGGCTTGGCCGACTGCCAGCGACCCCTTTTTCTCCCGTCGGCTTCGTCGGCACTTTCGTTTTCGTGCCGACCGCCGACGCGCGCACCGCCGACTGCCGACGTCGGCGTTTCCGACATAATTGTCGGAACCTAAGTAGAAATGCGAATACGAAAAAGGACAACTTAAATTATCTACTTTCAGTTTCGTGCTCGAGCGGCCATTTTGAATTTCGTTTGTTGACTAATTCAATTGTTCAGATCGTGTGGATTCATTCAAGTCCGACTCTCTTGTTCTAATAGAATCTAGATCTAGATTTATATAGATCATTATAGACCTCAATGGAGGATTCATATTCCAATTCTATTGTGTCAAACCCTATCATAGGTTGTACTGTAATCTTTATATTGGTAAAAATAAGCATTTCATCAGGTGCGTGAATTGTTTATTTATTTAGTAAAGATCTAGAATCTAGATCTAGAATCTAGACTCAGCTGAGTCCCTCTGTTCGGAATCGGATGCGGATTTCTAGTTCAAGGCCTATTCCTATTCACTTGTTCTACAAGATCTAGATCTAGATTTATTTAGATTACTAGATTTCTAGATCTAGATATATATATATGAAGGATTCATATTATATATTCCAATTTTATTGTGTTATTGTATCAAACCCTATAGCAATGTAGATGTAAGCCATATATAGATCTAGATCTAGATTCTATATGCTCCTTGTTTGTTTTGGAGTGTTGTTTTTTAATTAAATTTTTTTTTTTCATTTAGGACTTGTTTTGGCCTTTTTACATGAGGCCCGTTGCAGGTTCTTTTTGGGGTTAGGGTTAGGTCTCTTCTTTATTGTGTTCGTTGGGATGGTCGCTCGTTACTCGGATGTTCTTCCTTATGACACCCACAAAGGCTTTTTTTGGGGGGGGGGGGGGGGTTGCGCAAAATTTTCAGACAATCTGGTTGAGGCTCACATGCAGGTCTATTTAATTTAGTGGGGAGTTCATGGCAGGAACCCTGTAATAATAATAGTTGCATTTATATAGCGCTTATCCACACCCGACAGCAAGCTCTATGTGCTTTTTCAAGCATTATTACCCCAGCAGACCATAGACCACTCAGAAACATTTTCGGCTTCTGCATACAGTGCAAGCTGTGGATTTCACATGCTCAAACATGTAATAACTGACAAGATCTTCCGCTGTTTTTAGCCAGATACCCATTTCCAACTGGGTGCCTTGTCTTCAGTGTAATGTAATAGTGTTATTCTAAACTTTTCTTAGTTCATGTTGTCTTATATGTATGTTCTAGACCATAACTTATCAGAAATTGAACATATTTGAGCTGAAGAACTGTAAATCGTATATCTGTTAGAAAACAACTTTCCTGACCTGATCAAAATTTGTTTCAACAGGTGTGTTTTGAGGCAGTCAAAGCAACAACTGCTTTTGTTGTGAATAACGAGAAGGAACAGCATCTGCTCAACCACTTCAAAGACCTGTTGCCTTTCTTGATTCAGGTATTTTTTTAAAAGACTTGTATTGTGTCAGTTGTTGTGTCAATATTATGATTACTAAAACGTCTTGGTCCGTCAGTCATTTATTTATGTGAGGGTAGTGGATATGGTTTTTTCTGACAACACAAATACTGTAAAACATTTTTTTTAAACGTTTGAGTAGCATAAAATCTTCAAATGGGGGATGGCTTGTTGTCGCACTTCTTAAAGTGTCCAGTGGCTTCTTTTCTTTTCACTTTATTGCTAACTGTGTAGGGGATGCACTTTCCGGACAGCTTACTACTTTCAGGTTTTTTGCTCATAAATTGTGTCAATTTCCCAGCTCACAGAAGGAAACAAATTCTCAAAGGGTACTTTTTCCCCCCCTCTTATTTTTGTGGATAATCTGCCTCTTGTAAAATTGTTTGTTCATTATTATGAAATATTGTTATGCAAGTTTTGATGGGTAGTTCATATCATTTTGAGTGCTGGCCAAAGTACGTCACAGGTATCATCAGTGGATGTAGCTCTTGTTTTTTTGGGGGGGTTTTTTAAGCTTTAGAAAAATATTTATTATACATTTCTCTAGCCTCAAAGCCTCACCCATATTGGCTTTAGTTCAAGTGAAATGTTTTCCTTGTGTTGCTATGGTGATATCCTGTGTTTTGTTGCAGCTTTGCTAGAATTTGCTAGGGCATTGCACAGGGGCGACCAGCAATGGCATGGTTGTGAAATTGTTGTATATTGGTGGAATGTTGTGTGTGTGTGTCGTGTGTGTTTATAATTGTGTATTTATGTATGTTTGCCGTTGTAAACCTAATCGCCTTTGTGGGATCAATAAAAATGTAATGTATTTTTTATTATTTTTGTGGCGGTGTCCTCAGGGAATTGCTGACAGTATTGCGGCACAAGAAGATGACACTTTGCTCAAATGCCTTATCGAACTCTCGGAGAATGTCCCAAAGTTTCTCAGAAGTCACCTGGAGAGCATCATTGAACTTTGCTTGAGGGTGAGGTGGATTCTAATTCCTCACAGTTGGGATTTGTCATAAAATATTGAATAGTCACCTTTTTCAACTTTTTTGTGCATTGTGTATATTATTTTGTTATATATTTGTATGTGCTCATTTTAGTGATGTGTAAACGTGCGCGTTTGATAAGCAAGTGTGTTTGGCGTGCTTGTGTGTGTGTGTTCACGTGTGAATATTGTTTGTTCGTACATTTATGTTAAGAGCCTAGAGCTGTGTTTACACGGGAGTGAGCGCTATAGAAATGATCTGTGGGTGGTTGGCGGGTGCTCTGGTGTGGTTTGCTTCTTCTTTCGTATCAAACATCTATCGTCTTTATCTCTCCTCCTTTTTTGTGTTTGTTACTCTTGTAACACCTCTAATCTTTGGCACTTATATGACCTTATTGTGTCGCAAGTGCCGTAGAACTCTTAGTAAAAAATAAAAAATAATCTTCATTATTGGTGCTGCCAGGTTGTGTCAGACACGAACCTAGAGGACACGTGGCGCCAGCTGGGTCTGGAGGTGATCGTAACCATGTCGGAGACCGCCCCCGCCATGGTGCGCAAGTTTGCCAAGTTCATTCCTCTTTTGGGTGAGTCGTTTTGTTTTGTTTGTTGTGGGGGTTAGAGAAGGGTGTGTCTGTGATGGTCGGCAAGTTTGCCTAGTTCATTCCTATTTTGGGTGAGTTGTTGTATGTGCGACTGCTGGTTTGTTGTGGAGGTGGGAGAAGGATATTTATGTCCACGATGATTCGCAAGTTTGCCAAGTTCATTCCTCTCTTACGTGAGTTTTTGCTTTGTTTTGTTTGGTTTGTTGTGGGGGTTAGAGAAGGGTGTGTCACGTGTGGTTGGCGGGTGCTCTGGTGTGGTTTGTTTTTTCTTTCCTATCAAACATCAATCGTCTTTATCTCCCCTCCTTCTATTTTGTGTTCGTTATTCTCTTGGAACACTATAATCTTCGGCACTTATATGACCTTATTGTGTTGCAAGTACCGTAAAACTCTTACTTAAACAAAGTTCCTTATCTTACATTGTTGGTTTTTCAGTTCAACAAGTATTGGCCTTGATGGTTGACCTTGAGGATGAGGCCGAGTGGTCGATTCAAGACGTGGAGGATGACGAGGACACAGACTCGTGAGTGTCTTAACCCTTTTGGTTCGGTGACAAATAGCACGTGCTGTCTGGGTTCCTGCGGCCTCCTTGAATTCAAGTATTCCTTGAAATCTTCAGTTTCGCCGGAACGGACATGATGAACAAACTTTTTGTCAGACTGCTCTTGGTGCGCTGTTGAAAATGGCATGAATTTCTTGACCAAATCTCTATGAATTTTAAAAATTTCTCCTTGAAGTACCCTTGAATTTAGTGTGGAGTTCATGACAGGAAGCCTGTATGATTTCAACGTATTACGCTGTCAAATGCATGAGAGCCGGTAAACCAAGCGAGTGAGGGTTGTGAACCTATACATCATCAGAAAGTAGAATGAACTTGAAGGAGAGCTCGTGTGTGGAGGAGCTGAAAGATTAATTGTTTGGCGATATAAGAAATATGAGATAAACGACCCGGTTTACGGCAAATTAGATAAATGCTACATCACAAATAAATTTATGGCCAGTTAGATAAGCTACGTCACTAAAATAAATTTATGGACAATCAGATAAGCTACATCACTTAAAGAAATTTACAGCCGATCAGATAAGCTACATCTCAGAAATAAATTTAGGTCTGAATAATGCGGCCGTCAACAGTTGGAGGAAGGTTAAGTTGTAATTTCAGCTGGTTCTAAGGTTTCATATATATGTGTTTGCTACGATTTTTGGAGATGCACACCTGGACCATAGGTTTCTTTGTTCGTCTTGTCATTTGTTTTTCTGTTCTCCAAGTTTTAAATTTGTAGCCATGATTTTGCCGTTAGTTGGTAAATAACTGACAGTGTTACGGGACTGGGTATAGAAGATGCTATACTGTCAAATCGGCTCTTACGGGTCACCTGTAGAAGACAATCACCTGTACAAGCGGACACTTTCCATCCCCCCCTGCACCGCAAAAATTTTTTTTTTTTTAAACATAAAAATAACACTATAAGATGTCCACCCGTTTAAGACTGGCACTTTTTTTCTTGGCAATAGGTGGCTGTCTTTGACAATTTGTTTTTTGCGATAACTCGCGTTGAAATTATTGTTTGTTTCTGTAGATAATAATAATGAATATATTTCTTTTATATACAGAATCCCATTTCTATTATTTAGTGCTTTGAGTGTACTATTTTTGAATTCATGCTTTCTTTTTCAGAAACCCAATAGCAGGTGAAGCAGCTCTGGACAGGCTGGCTTGTGCCCTGGGTGGGAAGATCATGCTGCCGCAGATTGTGGGGAACATATCGCAGATGTTGCAGCACGGTGAGTCTTCCGCGTGTGGCTGGTGGTGGTGGTGGTCTGGTTGTTGGTCTCTTCTCCTCCCCCCCCCCCCCCCCGGGCGGTGCTACTGACTGAAGTATCTTTAGGCCATTCCCAAAGGGGGACATTAACATGTTCTTATGCACAGTAGCAGAAATAAAAGGAGAATTACAATGGCTAAGGCTAGTTTCAATAAAATGAGCCCAATCCTGAAAAATAGAAACTTCTCAATGAACACCAAAATGAAAGTTCTGAAATGCCATGTTTTGTCAACCCTTCTATATGGCTGTGAATGCTGGACAATCACTAAAGACTGAAAATAAAATAGAAGCAACAGAAATGTAGTTTCTTGGGAGACTGCTAAGAGTATCGTGGAAGGAAAAGAAATCAAATGAGGTTGTGCTTGATGCCAAAGCCCACGTGGGACACTCAATGTTAAAACCAATCAGGAAACGACAAATGCAGTTTTTGGGGCACCTGAATAGACATAAGGGTTTTGAACATCTAGCTCTCACTGGCAAAATTGAGGGTGAACGAGGCAGTGGTAGGCCCTGAACAACATACTTAGGGAACCTAAACAAATGGGTATCAGGGAAAGATCAGGGAAACGTAGCTTTCTTGAGAGCATCTGAGCAAAGGAATGAATGGAGAACCATGATTGTCGATGTCTGTCGCAGATCTGGTACTGGATGATGATGCGCAGTAGAATTGTAAGTGGGCTGATTTATCAATGTCATGCTGTGCCGGAACAACACAGGGGGAACAGCTGCTTGTTCTTTCCTTATCCTATGTTCATTTTTCCTCTACTTTTGTATGTTTGTCACTCTCTTGTGAACTGCTATTTCCGGGGTGCCTCGATGGTCGAAGCAGACTTTATGCTGTTGATGCTAGAGGGGTGAGCAGAGTAAGCTTGGTTCCCCTGTAAGGACTTCTCTGTTGACATCCACCCCTTGGTGCTCATATGACCTTATGCCGTTGCAAGCGCCGTAAAACCTAACTAAAACAAATAATGCCTGTCTACCTACTTTCAAAGGTGAATCATTTGACTGTCTACTTATCTACAACTGAATAAGCGTTTGTTTCCAAATCTGTGTATTGCCTGCGAAAAATTTAGTAATATTTGGACTGATCAATTTCCATCGTGGTGTTCCGATATAGAATGAATGAAGTGGGTGGTTGGCGGGTGCTCTGGTGTGGTTAGTTCCTTCTTTCCTATAAAAATTTATCGTCTTTATCTCTCCTTCTTTTTTATGTTTGTAACTCTCTTGTAACACTTTTAATTTTTGGCACTTATATGACCTTATTGTGTTGCAAGTGCCGTAAAATTCTTACTAAAACTAAACTAAGAACACAGGTTGAATATAGGAAGAGCTGGTGAAAAGGGTAGAGATCTCATTACCCCTTATCTGAGAAGTTGATGAAAGAAAGCGCAGTTTGTTTGTCCTCCGATGCAGAATGAGTGAAGTGTTTTATTTTTTTCTCTCCCTGGCAGACGACTGGAAGTACCGGTACGCTGGCCTGATGGCCGTCTCGGCCTGCGGTGAGGGCTGCCACACCCACATGGAGCAGATGCTTGCCAATATAGTGGACGCCGTGCTGCCTTTTGCCGCCGACCCGGTCAGTCTGCGCCGTGTACTTCTTTCTTGTGGTCTGGTGTCCGCACCTATGTAACAGTTGAACAAGTGCAAATTAAAGTTTTGTATTGTTTTATGTTTGGACCCCCCCCCCCCAGTATTTTTTGCGATGGTATACCTAATTGTCAGTATGGCTGGTAGGCCTGGCTGTTGTGGTATTTTAAAAGTAAGTTCATCACAGATCATTCATGGTTTGTATTTGCTAAAATCAGTTCATTACATTGTTTCATCGTGTGGAAGTATAAATGACTTTTATTTTGTCATCACAACTGTTTTCATTGTTACTTATTTATGTTGGGTTTTGTTGTTGTTGTTGTTTTTTTGGTTTAAAAAAAATGATTGGAACAAATTCTTGTATATTGGGGTTGGTGGATCTGCGTCTCTTCACTGATTCTGTTGATGTTCATCATCATCATTTGTATGCCCTTCCGTCCTCAGCACCCGAGGGTAAGGTATGCAGCTTGCAATGCCCTGGGGCAGCTCTGTACAGACTTTGGACCAAATTGTCAAAAGAAATTCCACACCAAGGTATGTGTTTTCTTTAGACGTTTGTGCCTATATCTTTGCAGAGTCATGGCCGTAGTAGTGACCCCTCTTGTAAAATGCGAAGTGATCTTCATTACCTGTTGTCTGTTACGCTAAATGATTTCCCCACAAAGTATCCCTGCCCTCTTTTTTATGTAATTATAATTAACCTGAAAATGGCAGCCAAAGTTAAGTGATTTCCAAAGCGTGAATGTCCTTGGAAACTGTAAATGTACTTTTTTTTTGTGCTTTTGATTGTTTTCCAGTAAAATTCACATTGAAATGTGTTATTATATGGATACAAAAGGCGTTGGGCCAAAAATATAAAAAAATTGAATAATGCAAACTGGCTGTAAGATGCCGATATCTTCGATTCAGTTATTTTGACAAGCACTTGATTTTACCACGCTGCCTCACAAATGATCTCCCTTTATATGTTCTGTTCCCTCTCTTTATTTA
The DNA here is from genome assembly GCF_000002075.1 of Aplysia californica. NCBI lineage: Eukaryota > Metazoa > Mollusca > Gastropoda > Aplysiida > Aplysiidae > Aplysia > Aplysia californica. Next base: position 54,876 of record NW_004798027.1, on the reverse strand, counting down.
AATGCACACACACACACACACAGACAGTCGCTAATGTAAAGCT